>NW_015163144.1:88266-99421 GCF_001447785.1 Gekko japonicus
CAGTCCTCCACAGCACAGCCTCATCGAACCACGTAAGCCCCCTCGCCATGTCAAGGCAGTGATCCATGAGATCCAGGAGGGTCAGCCATGGTTAATTCTTGAATGGGAGACCACCGAAGAAGTCTGGGTTCATTAGGCTGAAGCAGGCAATGGCAAATCACCTCTAAAGGTCTCTTGCCTTGAAAACCTGCAGGGTTTCCCAAACCAGAGCTGGCAACCCTGTAACTGGCTACGGAATCTCTTTCCAGACCCTTGGAACCCAGAAAACATGGCATAGGAGGAGGTGCTTTTCTACCTTACCTGCTACTGCATAGCCCCAAATCAACATAAGTCATGGGAGGAGTGGTGCATATCTGTTACCAAGCAGCTCTCCTCCCCTACTACCTACTTGGGGCAGCAAAATGAGACACTTCAAATTACAGGCTCATGGACAGTTAAAAACACAAAAACAAGAAAAACATTGTGTACAAAAATACAATACTAGAAAAATAACTGATTTAATAGAATATTAAAGAATGTATATATTGTATCATTATCATAATAACATTCAAAATACAGTCATGATATGTATAACATCACATATGAAAATTCAATTCACAAAACTCTGATGCACCACAAGATTCATACATAATGAAAGTCAATATCACTGAAATTAAGCAGTGTAAGGATTCTCTATTTTATATGTCGTGCTACTGCAAAGAAATAATCCAAAATATTCTTCTTCCAGAACTTGTTACTGCAAAAGAAGCGATCCAACAATCCCGCCACTACAGCAGAAGCGATCCGACAGCTCCCCAGATGTATAAGCCATTTCCTGTCTTCTTTCTCAAGAATCACTTTAACTATAAAATAAATTAGATCTTTACAGAGTTCTGTGTTCATGCTATGTGTTAACATACAAAGAAAATAAAAATAATTCTTACCAATTCCTTGTATAAATCATACTCTGGAACTAATCTCCATCTTGATAACAAACATGTTCACTTTCCCCATGGGATTAAGGTTCTTAACAATCACAGCATACAATGTTTTATGAAGTCTAGCCAAATGCCAACAGCTGTCAGCAATCCACATTGTTGAGTGCAGCAGTTAATTACACTGTAAACCGCTCAAGCTATTTTACGTTTCTAAAGGAGACATCCACTGTTAATGAGTTAAAGAAGCAACCTGACTGGTTGAGTCCATAAGGTTCCACTGTGTTAAATCTAAAAATGCATCAAGCTTCTAATTGTAATAAGGCTATTAATCTGATTGTATTGGTGGGCTCCAAATCTATATAAAGCCATAACACGTAATTCATCAGGTTTATGATTTTTCTCTTTAAAATGCAAAACTCAAGGAGCCCGAACATTTAAATTTTTCAAACATGATTTATGCTCCAGAATTCTAGTTCTTAAAGCTCTAGTCTTTTTTTTACTTCTTTGTTCAAATATGGTAGCAGAGACACTAATACCTCAGCATGGAGTAAAGTTGAGGTATTCAGTCAGTTTATTATTACAGTCTTCAACCAGTACAAAACAATTTAAAAGACAAATAGAAAAATTCCCAATACTATCATAGCTGGTTATGAGCCAGTAAAAACCTTAGTAACATAAAAGCTTATAAGTTATAATTACACCTATTCAATTCATTAAATAGAGCTTTCTGTTATTCCAGTTAAAAATGCAATCTTTTTCTTCTTTAAAATAATAAGCTAAAAAAGCAAAAATATATAGATATTCCTTATAGACTCCAATAGTACAATAAAGTCAGTTTAAAATAATTTTTGATAAAACTAGCGATAAGCTCTAGTCCTCATCCCAATGTACACCAGATCACATGGAAAAAACAGGGCATAAATGACCTTTTTGGTTTTGCAATTTATGAAATCAATAATTAGAGAACCTCCCGTTGTGTGTGAAAAAGTTTTGGTATTCAACAGCTAGATTGCACACGGAACATTGTCCACATTTGAAGAACCCTCTAGGTTGATCCCGCTGTGACTTATTCAGTCAGTCTGCTCTTACAGCCAAATTTCTTATGCTCTTTGTTTTTCTAAAGGCAATACACAGTTTAGTTTCACAGCCAGGTAAGTCAGCAACTAAATTCCAATGACACATTTTTTAATAGACTCAGCAAAAGGAGTATATTGTATACTGCAAGTAAATTGCATGCCAGAGTCAATTTCTAAATTGGTGCTAAACAAATGGGCCTGTTTCTTTTCAATAGCTCTCTTTTTGTTTTTTCTAACAATTTCTTCTGGATATCCTCTGTTCAAAAATTGTTGTGCCCTTTGTTGGCTATTGTCAGGTCCCACAGCAAACAACGTAGTACACACTTGCAAAAAGGGTTACTTTATTGAAGCCATGAGTCACTTGAACAGAAGCACTGTTCAGAATAACTTTAGCTCATTGAGCTGGGAAGGTTAAAGCAAGTTCATAATTACTACAGCCAATGAACATGTTTCCCGCGCGCGGCTAGAGTGCGTTCTTCGCGCCCAAACCTTGGGAAAGCAACTGCTACTTTATTATCAATAAAATGCGTTTCTCACAGTTTCTACTCATTAAAGCCAAAGCAAAGTTCTTCTCTCTTCCACCTGTGACCTTGGAAAGATAACGTTACAGCAAAGCATGGCAGGGTAGGCGAACAAGAATGCAGTTACTATGGAAATATGCGCATGACAATATGAGCGCATCCCTGGAGGGGGGGGATATACAGACAGGTACATGAAAGAATTCAGGTACCAGAATGAACATAGGAACAAGGAAGAACCTTTGGCAGCTTGCTGACAGCTATCTTGATTTTTTTTTTCTTCAGTGGAGTTTAACACAGAAAAATCGACTGTATGGTAAGCTACGTCTCATGTGCCCAGGATGGAATGAATTAAAGTGTAAATAAGTACTACGGTCAGTTGGTTTCTTCTAACATTTAAAAGCAACAGTATTATTCTTGCTTCTATAGTCTGTAGTATCTAAGAATGGAATTGTGTCTGGGTCAAATTTACCTTCAAATTTTATGGAAGAATGAATAGTATTAATCCAACTCAAAAATTCATTAACTACCTCTTTTTGTTCAAACAAAGTGAATAAATCATCAATATAACGCTTATAAACTAAGATATTGTTATAAAAGAGATTCAAGACAGAATTACAAATGAACTTTAATTCAAAGGCTTCCATAAATAAGTTGGCAGTTCTCGGTGCGCATGGACTCCCTTTAAGTTGTAAACAGAACTGATCATTGTATCTAAAGCAATTTTTTTCCAAGTATGATATCTATGAGATCCATTAAGTTTATATTGGTTGCCATCTCACGGTATATATTGTGTTTGTATTGAGCAAAATGAGACAACCCTGCCTTATAGTGAAGCAGAAGGAAATGAAGCATTTTGAGTATGACCCTGAATTTGCAAGGTTTTCTAACGTTTTGTGAGGCAATAGGCCCCAGTGTTTCCATGTGGGAATGAATACCAGCTAACCCAAACAGGTTTAAAAAACAAAACAAAACCCAGTCCTGAATGAAAATGTAAAGTGTAATCATTCGTAAAATCAACTGGCATGGCCAAAGCATCTGTCCACACAGTCAGAGATTTCAAGCCACAGCTGGGACACTCACTTGGAGCCTCTTTCTAGACTCCATTATATTTCTTCCCACAACAGGACTTACCCCTAATCAATGCTCCCTCTAAGGTGTGGAGTCTTGTGAGCAAAAATTCTACTTTGTGAGCTACTGGCTTTAAAGTTGTGAGTGAGCAATTTGGCTACTGCATAAATTAGTTTGCTCTGGAGCCATCCTTCCTGAGCTAAGAAAAATGTGTGAGCCGGAGGCTAAAAAACTGTGAGCTGGCTCACACTAACTCAGCTTAGAGGGAACTCTGCCCCTAATTTGAAATAAAAGGCCATCTGGGAAGGAAAGGAGTTCTTGCTTGAGCAGCTCCATTTCAGCAATACCTGTTTTTAATCAACCAGAGGCTCATCCTCCTTTATTGGTTATCTCCCAATAAGTGTAATTGGCTCCAGTGGGGATGGAGCTTTGGACTAAGCTATTTATTGAGGGCTTCTAGGACAGGCCCTGCTCCAGTGACAAAGTGTCTGGAATAAGGGAATAAACAGGTGAGTTTAGCATATGTGCAAGTTCAGCAGCAGGATGAGGAAGACAGTGCACTAGTCTCTAAAAGAGTAAGCACACTTTTCACAAACAGGTCTACATCAATAGGAAATTTATAAAAATGGGACTTTTAAAAAATCCAGTTTTGAAGGTAAAATGATAACAGAGAGATAACAAAACAGACTGCAGGTAGGAGTTTAAATACAACTAGGGCTTAAAAATAGGGAGTCCAGTTTTAACCCAAATCTAAAATTTTAAGCTAATTCTCACATTTTTAAAAGAAGGGTTTTTCCCCCCTACAAGAAAATAGTTGGGGGCTATCCAGTATATTGCACTGAGAGCAATATGTATGACTATCTGCCAGCTTAGATAGAAGTCATGGGTATGTGCTCGGTGCAAGGAGCTCCTGGTTCTCAGGGAACAAGTTCGCACTCTCGAGGCCTAGAAAAGCAGAGACAGTCAGGCACACAGATAAGACTCTCAGAGACTGTGTCCCACTCTAAGAATGGCAGCCCCACCACTGTCAGAGAGCATAAAGGTCAAGGGGAAACAGGGCACCATGGTGATGAAAGGGGTAATTTCCCTCAGAAAGGACACCTTCTACAGTTTGTGAACAGATCCTTTCAAACCAAGGAACCATGTACACACGGTGACTTGCATGCTTTAGTGCAAGGGTAGCAGACATTACATGCGGTCTAGATAGGCTGGTAGAGAGTGCTGTGGAGCAGCCAGTGGTCATGGTACATGTTGGCACCAACAGTATGGGGAAATGTAATTGTGTGGTCCTGGAGGAAAAATTTAGGCTGCTAGGCAGGAGACTAAGGGCAGGACCTCCAAGGTAGCGTTCTCAGAAGTGCTGCCTATTCCACATGGAGGGCCAGCTAGACAGGCACAAATTAGGAGTCTCAATGTGTGGATGAGACGATGGTAGAGGAAGGGTTTAAGTTTGTTAGACACTGGGATGCTTTTTTAGAACAAGCAGGACCTGTACAAAAGACAGCCTCCGCTTGTCCTGAAAAGAAATTGCTAGGAGAGCAGTTTTTAAACTAAATCCTGGGGCAAAGCTGACAGGAGATAAAATGTCTCTGGTTCAAGATGCCTCATCTCTAAGAGATGAAAGAGTAGCTGTTATTGTTCTAGAGGGAAGTGGATTAGGACTGGCCACTGAGAGAGTGACAAACAATATTGAATGCCTTGTAATGTCTAGAGACCACAGGAGGAAGGTTGCAGGCCTAAGATGTCTGGGGAATTATAGATGTTTATATGCAAATGCTAGAAGTGTCCAAGGTTAAATGGGGGGCTGGAATGCTTAGTGACAGAGGAGAACATAGACATTGTGGGCATTTCAGAAACTTGGTAGGATGAGGATAATCAGTGGGATATGGTGATTCCTGGATATAAATTATATTGGAAGGATATGAAGAGAAGAGTCAGAGGTGGAGTGGCTGTATATGTCAGAGAGGGTATATAATCCAGTAAAGTTGAGAATATAAGAAATAGATTCGTTTACAGAAATGCTATGGGTAGAAATAGTTGGCCCCAAAGGAAGCTTAACTCTGGGAGTTAAGGTGATTTTAACTACCCACACATTGATTGCATCAGTATGTGTTCAAGTCAGAAGAAAGAGATTGGGTTTCTACATACTCTCAATGACTGTGCCATGGAGCAGATTGTCACGGAACCTAGCAGTGGGGAGAAAATCCTGGATTTGGTTCTAAGTAATACCCAGGATCTGGTGAGAGATGTAAACATGATAACACCAGTTAAGAACAGTGACCATAATGCTGGTAAATGTTACATTTATGTAAATAGAGATGTGCCCCAAAAGACCAACAGAATCACATTTAACTTTAGAAGGGGAAAGTTCTCTCAAATGAGGGGGCTTGTGAAGAAGAAACTGAAAGGCAAGGAGGGTCAAATCCATTCAGAAAGTTTGAATACTATTTAAAACTACAATACTGGAAGCTCTGATACAATCTATACCACAGATTAGGATAGGTACAAATAGGTATTTTAAAAGGCCTGCATGGTTACAGACTAAGTAATGGTAGCAATAAAAGGTAAGAAGGCTAATCTGAGTGAGGTAAGTAAAAGGGAGCACAGGCTTTGGCAAATAAAATAGAAGTAGGTGATCAGACAAGCAAAAATGATCTATGAGGAATATATTGTATGTATTGTAAAGAACATAAAGACCAACAATAAAAATTTCTTCAAATACATTCAAAGCAGAAGAACAGGCAGGGAGGCCCTTGGATGGCCAAGGGGTGAAAGGATTACTAAAGAATTATAGGGAAATGGCAAAGAAGTTGAATGCATTTTTTTTGCCTCTGTCTTGATTGTGAAAGATGGGAGGTGTTTGCCCACTCCAGAACTACCCATTTCAGGAAGAGTGTCAGATTGATGTGGCGAGAAAGGAGGTCCTACAACCACTGAACAAATTAAAAACTGACAAATCACGAGGCCCAGATGGCATACATCCATCCATCAGTAAAATCTGCCTCCATTCCTGAGGACTGAAACGTAGCTAATGTAAACCACATCTTTCTTTTTTTAAAAAAGGTTTCAGAGAAGACTAGGGAAATCACAGACCAGTCATTCTAACATTGATACCGGGTAAATCGGTGGAATCTGTTATTAAAGATAGAATTAGTAGGCAAGTTGATCAACAAGAGCTATTGAGGAAGAATCAGCATGGTTTCTGTAAGGGAAGATCTTGTCTCACTAAACTTTTAGAGTTCTTTGAGGGGGTGAACAAACCTGTGGACAAGGGTGACCCAGTCCATGTTGTTTATTTAATTGCAGGAAGCTTTTGATAAAGTTCCTCATCAAAGGCTCCTAAGTAAACTCAGCAGTTATGGGATAAGAGGACAAGTCCTCTTGTGAATTAAAAACTGATTAATTAACGGGAAACAGAGAGTGAGTATTGATGGGAAGTTTTCATAGTGGAAGGTGGTAAGAACTGGGGCACTGCAAGGTTCAGTAGTAGGTCCAGTGCTTTTTAACTTGTTTGTTAATGATTTGGAGTTGGGAATAAGCAGTGAAGTGGCTACGTTTGCAGATAACACTACGTTGTTCAGGGTGGTGAGAACCAGGGAGGACTGTGAGGAGCTCCAGAGGGATCTGTTGATGCTGGGCGAGTGGGCATCAATGTGGCAAATGAGGTTCAACTTGAGCAAGTGCAAAGTAATGCACATTGGAGCCAAAAATCCTAACTATAAATATATGTTGATGAGGTCCAAACTGGTGGTAAGTGACCCGGAGAGAGATCTTGGAGTCGTGGTTAGATAACTCATTGAAGATGTCAACTCAGTGTACAACTGCAATAAAAAAGGCAAATGTTATAATGGAGATTCTTAGGAAGGGAACTGAAAACAAATCAGCCAGTATCGTAATGCCCCTGTATAAATCTATGGTGTGGCCTCACTTGGAATACTATGTACAATTCTGGTCACCTCACCTCAAAAAAAGAAATTACAGCATTGGAAAAGGTGCAGAAAAAAGCAACTAAAATAATGAAGGATATGGAACCACCTACCCTATGAAGAAAGGTTAAAATGCTTGGGGCTCTTTAGCTTGCAGAAATGACAATTGAGGGTTGACATGATAGAGATTTACAAAATTATGCATGGGATAGAGATGGTAGAGGAAGAAGTACTTTTCTCTCTCACAATAGAACAACTCGTGGACACTCGATCAAATTAATGAACAGTAGGCTTAGAACAGAAAAAAGGAAGTTCTTCATCCAAAGAGTAATTAACACATGGAATTCACTGCCACAAAAAAGGGGTGATGGCTGCAAGCATAGACAACTTCAAGAGGGGACTGGATAAACATATGGAGCCAATGCCCATGAGTGGATATTAGCCACAAGGCATAGATGGAATACTATGGGGCAGTAACGCTCTGTATTCTTGGTGCTTGGAGGGGTGGGGACGACAGCAAGAGGGCTTCTGGAATTTGCCCCACTGGTGGACCTCCTGATGGCACCTGGGTTTTGGCCACTGTGTGACACAGAGTGTTGGCCTGGATGCAGCTTTGGCCTGATCCAACATGGTTTCTCTTATGTTCTTATGTTTCCAGTCTGTGGGCCATTGTTTCATTTTGCATAATAGTTGTCATATGCTTGTTAAGATTTGATTAACTCTGTTTATGTAGCTTGATGTATCTCTATTGAGATCCCATCTACTCCTGGTGATGTGTTTCTCCAAATTGCTTTGAGTGCAGCTTTCATTTCATGTTCTAAAATTGCAGGGTTTTCATCATAAAATTCGTCTTGGAAGAAATCTCTTATCCTTTCATCTCTTCTGTATTGTTCTTAATTGTTCCCATCTTTTCATTTTATCTTGTTCAGTTAATACATTTCTGTGTTGATCTTTCAGCATCCCTAGCTGTGGTTTAAATTTCCCTTTGATTCTGAAACAAATCTCTAGCCTTCCTTTTTTTTTGTAATTCTTTTTTCTATTTCTTTAAACTGGTTATTATAATAGTTCTCTTTGTCTGTATAAATGATATTGTGTTCAAATTAACACAAAGGTGACATTATGTGTTTGTTATGCAGAAAGGGGCTTGTTCTGTGTCCATTATGTATTTAGATGTTATGCAGAAAGGGGCTTGTTCTGTGTCCATACTCTTAATGGTTTTCATCATGATGTTTTTCTGTGCTGAAGTTTAGTGGTGTTGTCTAGCATACCTTTCACTAGTTCACATGGTAGAAAGCTTTTGTGGATTGTAGTGCATTATTGCTGCGTGAAGTACATTCTTAGACGTCATAATCACATAGAAAGAGAGAAAAAAGCAAAAGCGAGGATAGCCATGAAATGCAAAATGGCCATGGAATGCAAAAGACTTCATGTACTTACGATCTCAGTGACCAGTTACAGCAATAATTTGGGCATCACTGCATTTGGACTTTTAATCATGGAAAACAGGGGGAAAAACCCTGTTCTTTATAGCATCATTATAATAAATCTAAATTGGAAATTGATTAGAAGATTTCCAAATATCAGTTATTGTAATCTGGTGGTTGTTTTGATGTCTGGTTTAGAGTTAAAGGTCAGAGGGAGGGGGAGAGGGGGGTAAAGGGGAGAGGGGGAGAAGAAATTGACTCAGTGCATATAAAACTAAAAGGGGCATTCATCAGGCAGTTGAGCTACAGGTCTTGCCATGGAAGTTTATGTTGACAAGTCTGTCTTTACAAAGTGTTATACCACGGTTTTGGGGGAGAGCTTTGATTCTATATAAATTCTGCAGCTCTTGCCTCTTTGCTGTTCTGTTCTCTTTTGGCCTCAGGGGCAAATACATTGCTTGCATATGCTGGCTTGTAGACAGCTCTGTAGAGGGGGAGGAATGGAGTCAAGCACCACACTTTTCCTGATCTCTTCCTTACCTAGTAAAAGGCAGTGCTTGTTGTTAACCAAATAAAGGCCAATGCCACCTTTGCATGCTCTGGCATGAAGCGGCAGGTACTGCAGATATGAAGGATGGATACAAATGCCACATTCACTGAGCATGTGCGCGTGCACACTTTGCAACAGGCAGCATCTGCTGTGCTAACTTAATGTATGTGCACAGTGGTCAGTAACTGAGAAACAATACAGAGCTATGCCAGAGGAGATGAAAGAGATCAGTGGTAAATATGAGTGTTCTCTGTGATGTCTTCAGTGTCCTTCAAAGCAGCCAAAGGAAGGACCAAAGTGAGGACAAAGTCTGAGTCCAGTGACACCTTTAAGATCAACGAAGTTTTATTCAAGGTATAAGCTTCCGTGACATATAGGTAGAGAGAGGGCGACACAGTTCACCCTTCTTCCCTTATGCCATTTCCCAGATGAAGAGAAGAAGAGATTGGATTTATACCCCACCCTTCACTACCCAAAGGAATCTAAGAGCGGCCTACAATCCCTTTCCCTCCCCACAACAGACACCCTGTGAGGTAGGTGGGGCTGAGAGAGCTCTTTCGAGAACTGCCCTTGAGAGAACAATTCTGAAAGGATTTATGACCGACCCAAGGTCACACCAGCAGCTGCAAGCTGGAATCAAGCCCAGTTCTCCCAGATTAGAGTCCGCATTCTTAACCACTACACCAAACTGGATGATTATCCACGCCCACCTACTGTCAGACTTGGTGTGGGGAGGAAGGTAACCTCTTATTCACATGTAAACAGTACAGGCCTGTGTTCTTCAGATAGGATGAGTGGACCCTCACATCTATGTTGCTCTGATGTTCAAAGCACTGCCTGCCACAACTGTTACTACTACTGCAGGTGCAGGCCAGTGTCGGAAGTGAGGATGCACTCACAGCATCTGAAGAAGTGCACTGCGGTCCACAGACGTTCATGCTTGGAACAAAATTTAGTCAGTTTTTAAAGCGCCCCAGAAGACAGGGACGGCAAAGGATGAGATGGTTAGACAGGGCCATAGCTACAACGAACATGAAATTGAGCAAACTTCAGAGGACAGCAGAAGACAGGAGGGCCTGGCATGATCTGGTCCATGGGGTTGCAAAGAGTCGGACTCGACTGTGCGGCTGAACAACAACAAATGACTCCTGCTGATTTTTGGGGTGCATACGTGTGATTCTATAGAGATTCATTTTTATTTTTTCTGTTTCAAAAGCTAAAGTAGTTCTCTCAAAATCGAAACTGGTGACCCTGTTCTGCCTGGAGATGCAGGTTATTCTAGTTGCATAAGAGAACACAAATATGATTTGGGGTAGGTAGTGCTGCTGGCAAGGAAATCCATCTTCCAGGTAAGGTTACCCTCCGTTTCAACTCCTGCCTCCTTATCAGTGTCCTGTGAAAACGGTTCCGTTTTTTGTAAGCCGAATCGATTCCCGCCCCCATTTGGATGACTTATCCACAGATACCGGAAGCGAATATATTTTCTTTTACGGTCGAAATAAATGCAGAAATGCTCCACACGTCTACAAAATATAGAACAGACTCAATCTAATTGTGATCCATTCTTTTAAAGTGGTGTTTATTGATTAACAATAAAGACCTAGGTTACAGTTTCTTCCTTCACAGGACTGAGTGTTTTTCTCAAATTGGAACCTGGGAAACACAGTGGATTT
>NW_015163144.1:99616-100855 GCF_001447785.1 Gekko japonicus
AATAGGGACCACTTCGGTGGGAAGGTAACAGCGTTCCGTGCACCTCAGTGTTTAGTCATGCCGGCCACAAGACCACGGAAATGTCTTCGGACAGCGCTGGCTCTTCGGCTTTGAAACGGAGATGAGCACTGCAACCCTAGAGTCGGACTCGACTGGCTTTCAAGCAAGGGAAACCTTTAACCTTTCACCATTCTCTTAAGGTGCCACTTCGACGTCTTATCCTGCTACTTCAAAACAACAGGGCCCTCCATCCAGAATTCATAACAACGCAGAGAACCACACTCCCTTCTCTCCTGTCTCTCTGCCCCAGAACAAACCCCCCACAAATGGGGGTGGGGGACCAGTTTTCCCTCTAAGCTGGGTCAGTGTAGTCCAAGAAAATTTATTCCAGTGTCCATTCTCTTAAAGAGCTGCGGTGGCTCAAGGGGTTAAGAGGCTGAACTGCAGCCTGTGGAAGGTCAGTAGTTCAGCAGTTCGAGACCCGAGTTGCCGCATGACAGAGTGAGCTCCCGTCTCTAGTTCCAGCTCCTGCCAACCCAGCAGTTCGAAAGCAAGAAATTGCAAGTAGATAAATAGGGACCACTTCGGTGGTAAGGTTACAGCGTTCCGTGCGCCTTGGTGTTTAGTCATGCCGGCCACATGACGACGGAAACGTCTTCGGACAGCGCTGGCTCTTCGGCTTCGAAACGGAGGTGAGCACCGCAACCCTAGAGTCGGATTCGACTGGCTTTCGAGCAAGGGAACCTTTACCTTTACACAGAACTTTTGCCTTTCCCCCTTCTCTTAAGGTGCCACTTTGACGTCTTATCCTGCTACTTCAGAACAACAGGGCCATCCATCCGGAATGCGTAACAACACAGAGAACGACACTCTCTTCTCTCCTGGCTCTCTGCCCGCCCCAGAACAAACCCCCCACAAATGGGGGTGGGGGACCAGTGTTCCCTCTAAGTTGAGTCAGTGTGGGCCAGCTCACGGATTTGTAGTCTCCAGCTCACACATTTTCGGCCTCCGCTCGGGAAGGAGGGCTCCAGAGCCAGCCGACAATGCCGCGGCCAAAACCCCTTAACAAGAAAGGGACAAGGTCACGGGTAATAAGCTGTCCCTACTGATAAGTTTATAGATGGCATTGTGTTAAATGAATTTGCACTTACAGTCTGTATTATTGTTTAAACAGTAATCTTGTTTATGTATATTTGACTTATCTTCTAATAAAATCGTTTATTTAAATATATTTTTTTT
>NW_015163144.1:101490-103890 GCF_001447785.1 Gekko japonicus
ATATATATATATAGTAAAGGTAAAGGTTCCCTTGCTCGAAAGCCAGTCGAGTCCGACTCTAGGGTTGCGGTGCTCATCTCCGTTTCAAAGCCGAAGAGCCAGCGCTGTCCGAAGACATTTCCGTGGTCATGTGGCCGGCATGACTAAACACCAAGGCGCACAGAACGCTGTTACCTTCCCACCGAAGTGGTACCTATTTATCTACTTGCAATTTCTTGCTTTCGAACTGCTAGGTTGGCAGGAGATATATATATATATATACACACACCCCAATGTTACTGAAACACCTTACACACACACACACACACACTCTCTCTCACACACACACTCTCTCTCTTAATGAAACACCCCCCCTCTCTCTCTTTTACTGAACCCCCCCCATCCCCGTTTAAAAGTCCTTCTTAGAGAACAACCTGTAAAGTAGGTTGTATTACAAAGGTGGGTGGGGTGGTGGTGAGATGGGATTGGGGGACCAGTGTTCCCTCTCAGCTGCGCGGAGTCCAAAAATCCAACTTTGTGAGCTACTGGGCCTTAAAGTTGTGAGCGAGCGATTTGGCGGCTGCATGAAATTAGTTTTGCTCCGGAGCCATCCTCCCTCTCAGCTGTGGAGTGCTGTGAGCAAAAATTCAACTTTTGTGAGCTACTGGGCCTCAAAAGTGGCGAGCTGAACGATTTGGCTGCTGCAATAAATTAGTTTGCTCTGGAGCCCTCCTTCCCGAGCGAAGACAAAAAAAATGTGTGAGCCAGAGGCTAAAAAATTGTGAGCTGGCTCATACTCACTCAGCTTAGGGGAAACATTGATGGGGGGGACTCGTCAAAATGAGTTGAGCTGGACGGGAGGGAATTTAAAATGTGTACAGTATTTTACAGAAGGCGTTCTGCTCTTCACGACCATATTTCTCTAACATTCCATAATATGTGCTCTTCACTGTGTGTGTTGAGATCGTTCTGCATTGCCTCATGTTCTCAAGCTTTATATCATATGTGTGTGGTAGCCGTATTTACAACCTGACTCTGTGTATGTTTACTGTTGGAAGTGACTCCTTTTGACTTCAGTGGGGTTACATGGAAATGTACACACAGTGGCTTCCTGACACTCTTCTGAGCCAGTTGACTTCAGTGGGTTTTAAAGGTGTAAGTTTCGTTTAGGATGACACTGTCCATTTCCCATTTCTCCAAAGGATTTCATTATTGCTCCTGGCCTGTCTCCTCTGAGTCTGAACCTTCTAGTATCTGTACCCTTTCTTCCCCATGGGCAGACTGCCTTGAGTATTGGCTCATTTTTCATCTTCTAGCTGGTTAATTTTTAAACAGAGGTGTCAAGCTCAAGTATGCCTGGAAACTTTACCTCTTGATGTCGGATAGATCTAGGTGGGTAGCTTGTGTTGGTCTGAAGCAGTAAAACAAAGTGCCACTCTACTCAAACTTTGTTCTCTTGATGTCAGGTATGTGTGGATAAGTGATAGTTCTCCAGTTAAGAGGAAAAGGCATTTTGTGCCAGCTCCGGCACTTTTTAGTTCATTTATAGTCCACCTTTCTTGCTTACACTCAGGGTGGATTACACAATTAAAAACAATGCAATAGGATCAGGAAACAGTACAATAAAACTAGATTGCAGTATTAGAGGACACCACGCTAAGCAGTATAACATATACAATGAATAAGGGTGAGCACTTGCTCCTTCCCGGTTTAGGGTGACCATATTCCGCATGCATATCCTTATTCAATTAACTGTACTTTTACCTTTCATCCTAATCACTTTGCTCAAGATAAAATTCCTACATACAGTACGAAATAAATACATGCATGCGACTGACAGCTTGCCTGTATGGGTGATCGATGCACCTCCCTACATAGATATGACACTTCTAGATCTTTTCTGATCTGATTATAGGCTAATGACTGAGTTGACCTGAAACATGCTCATATGAGCAATAGAACACCGAAAATTGAAGCTTGAGCTGTTCCACAATTAGTTGTTTTGGACAGTTGATAGATACTTGTTCAGAAACAATGAAATATTGTGTTTGCTAGCTTGGATATTTGCAGGCTTCACAAATTGAAAGAAAACTGAGATTTGTTAGTTGCCTAAATTTGAGATTAACCGGTGCTGTTATAGCATCTTTTGTTCATTAAATCCACCTGTAGGATCTTGGGTATTGAAATTAAATCTCTGGTTGGGAGATGTAGTGTTAAACTAATGGGATGTCTTCCTGGCTGTGATGTTGCATTAACACACAATCTCCAGTGCTGACTCCAATAGAGAATGTTCAACAATGACACTTTCCTCAATTCTGTGTCACAGTCATTCACGTTCAGTTCATATATTAGCCACACCACTTATTTCCTGTGATCTGTACGTTCTGGGTCTCCTTCCATATAATTTACTTCTATAGCCAT
>NW_015163144.1:104303-109789 GCF_001447785.1 Gekko japonicus
CCTCCATTGCTACATGTTGGAAGGACACAAAGCCGCCCGGAACACTGATCTGGTACAAGAAGTTATGGGATCAATTCTTGATGGAGTGTGTCACCTGCAAACTGAACAATGCCTCTCTTAGGCCGATTTCTACTAAATACATGGAAAAGTGGAAACCCATTCTGGACTTCCTCGCTAGAGAAGAATTTGTTCCCACATGTTGGTCTCAGAATCATGAATGGTTGTAAATACTGAGCTTCTCTATAGGTTTCACCTACACATTATGAGTATAACAAAGATTAGCCTGGCCACCCACAAGTTTTAGCTAGGATATCTCTCAAAGAAACACGGAACTCTGAAACACCAAGTTATTACATACTCACAAGATTGATGTTTGGTTACTCTGTTTTCTATTGCACATATTTCGCAGATGTTGAATCTTTGTACATGTTCTACACCTCTACTTGATAAGTTTATGTTCGATGTTATGTATTGAATGTCAAATCATAAGGTTACTTGATTATACTTTGTGAAAAATTTAATAACCTACTACTACTAATAAAAACGATTCAGGAGTATAGCTTAGTTAAAGGTGAAACCACGATGCAAAGTTTGGATTTTGTGGCAGGAGATTGTTTTCTGCCATGAATTGTAAGTATGGGAACCAGGTGTTTACGAATCTGGATTGTGGTGTACACGATGATGCTCTAGAGGTTTCTAATACCTGGGTGGAGTTATTTTGGACTCTACCTATGGGTCTGAACAATGACACTGCATTGTTAGGTCTCCTTTGAATAAAGCAATGCTGTCCAACTATTCTGTATGGGAAGGTGTAGTGGTAGAACAAATGGTTTGCATGGAAAAATTCCTAGTTTAGTCCCTGATAACCTCCAGTTGATAAAGAAAAGACATCTGCCTAAAACCTTGAAGACCTATTGCTAGTCACAGCAGGCAGCATTAGGCTGTGACTTGCATGACTGTAAGGCAGGTGAATATGATGCAAAGTTTGGATTTTGTGGCAGGAGATTGTTTTCTGCCATGAATTGTAAGTATGGGAACCAGGTGCTTACGAATCTGGACTGTGGTGTACACGATGATGTTCTAGAGGTGTCTAATACCTGGGTGGAGTTATTTTGGAATCTACCTATGGGTCTAAACAGTGACAGTGCATTTTTGGGTCTCCTTTGAATAAAGTCATGCTGTCCAACTATTCTGTATGGAAAGGTGTAGTGGTAGAACAAATGGTTTGCATGGAAAAATTCCTAGTTTAGTCCCTGATACCCTCCAGTTGATAAGAAAAGACATCTGCCTAATGAAACTATGTCAGAGACCCAGATTGTTTGGATTCAGCTATGAGTCATGCAAGGTGCAGACTCTCGAGCACTCTTAATGTAACATCTGTGGGTGGGTTAGTTTTTCACTGCCTTCAGAAACTGCCTTCTGCAGACTTGGATTTGCTTCATAGTAAAAACAAAGTTTAATATGCATGTCCAATTTCTTGAGTCTGAAAATAGCAATGTGAATGAGTGGGGTGATCATGAACACTGCACTATCTGGTCGGGTCCTAGGTGAACCCCATCGTATTCATAAAGCAATATATGCCAAAATCGGTGCTGTAGAGTGGCCAAAAAATACTTTTTGTCTTCACTCGGCATAAAAATGCAATTCTCCCTGTGGTTTTCCTCCTTTCACCGAGCAACTGTTGCACCCTAAAGCTGTGGGTTTAAAGAATACTGGAGCCCACAAACTATCTACCATTATTGTGAACAACTTCCTGTTTAATGCCGCAAAAAAACTTGGATATAGCAAGGCTGACAATAAATTACCTGCCAATTTTTTAAACATTCTTAAGGGAGCACTGTTACGAATGTTCCCTTTCCAAATATACTTTTACCCCAACATCGGTACAAGCAGTGCCATCATTGTGAGACCTTACGGTTAAAAGATGTTGAAAGATTCTTTATGGTTGAAAGATTTTTTAAAAAATAAAAAATCAACTACCTAGTACTGTAAGTTTTCTTTTTAGAAGGATCTGGGTATCCATACCATGAGAGCAACGTTTACGGTAATTCAGCCCTGAATCCACTGAGTCTTCTTGGTACGAGTTGCTTCTTCCATATGTCTCGTAGAACAAGTACTTCTGATAGCTGTTAACCTACATACATTGGTAGTAGGGGATGTGGCAATTTAAGGAGACTTGTGATTTGTGAATATGCGACTTTGCAAGCTTTTTCTTTCTTTCTTGTGGTGCAGGAACATCAAGAAACTTAGTGGAATGTGTAAAGACCTTGGCTGTTTTGAAACATTTTGGTTGTAGGACACTTGTCTTTTTCTTCTTCAGCTTAAAACTTCTTTTCTTGACCTATTTAGTAATGATGCTGAGTTTCTTTCGCCGAACACTGGGCCGCCGGTCTATGCGGAAACATGCTGAGAAGGAGCGGTTAAGAGAGGCTCAGCGAGCTGCCACTCATATCCCTGCTGCTGGAGATGCAAAATCCATAATTACATGTCGTGTCTCTTTACTGGATGGGACTGATGTCAGTGTGGACTTACCGGTAAGAGAGAACGATAGTTCCTTTATTCAACATTGCTTGCTCATGTTTGAAAGAGTAATCGTATGGGAATTTTTTGATGTCTCTAGATTGGTGAAGACCTTTGGTACGCGAATGGCAGTAGGCAGCCATGCCGAAAGTATGAACTGGTATTGAAAGGTGAAGAGGTTATTCTCAGGAGTTGATGACAGGCCACAAAATCAGATTTTTTAAATGTCTTATTTCCATTTAGGGTGACAGATTCCAGAATGGTAGCCACCTTTGTTTCTTGCATATGTTCCACCTTAAAATTAACATATGGCATGTGAGCTTTCTTAGATAACCATATATCTATCAGTGTTTAAAATGCCACTGGACTTTTTTTACTAGTCTAGACCAAGATTCCAAATCATTTGGATAATGTAATAAATTAATAGCAGCTAAATGAAACAAGAGTGTACTGAATTTTAATATTAACGTACTGATTCTGAACTTAAGTCATTACAAATTATTTTCGTTGCTGTGAAATCTGAGCTTTGAGTTTGGAACCCTTAATATAGGAGTTCAGATGTTGTGGTGGTCAGCTTTTGAGTGTTGTCTTATAAGCTGCTGATTAATTTTCATTTCATGCTTGTAAGTCAGAATTGCAGATTTGTATTTCAGTTGGCTCTTTGCCTATTTCATCTTTAATTCTGAAGCTGAAACCGCTTCCCATTTTCTACTTTTTTTCCTACCTAGTCCGATAACATCTTGCTGCGGGTGAATGTCTAGAAATGGTTCTGGGATTGCTGAATATATAATTGAAGCAGTGAGCAGTATTAGCTGCTTTGAAGGAGGCAGCTATGAGGCTGCTCTTAAGGCTAATGGACTTTGAAGTATTAGCTCTCAGTCAAGTACCGTCTTCCCTTTTGGGGCAAAGTGCTCAAGTATTTATTCACTTACCTAGAACATTGATTTGCTGCCTTTCTCGCTTGAGGAATTCAAGGCAGTTGATGATATAAATAAAACATCATAAAAAGACAATAAAAACAACAATTATAAAGCCCATAAAAGTCACAGTTTAAAAACTCCAAATGGGACTGCCAATAGTAACAGCTGATTCAATCAAAATGCAGTCCTAAATAAAACTGTCTTCAGCTGCCCCTCCTTGAAGATCCATGAGGGGGGCAGGCATACCCTCCTGGGGAGGCTGTTCCATCATTCTGGGTCTGCCATGGAAAAGGGCGTGTACCCACCAAACGAGCTTCTTTAATTGCCGTTTCTTGTGTACCCACCAAACGAGCTTCTTTAATTGGTGGGATGGTAGACTGGTAGATGGTGGTGGCTGAATTCCAGACATTCCTATTGCCTGGACCCATTTCAGTCTGGGTTGTTTCAGGGAGGGGGGTTGAAACGGATTTGGCTTCCGCAACAAATAATCTCCATTGGGAGAAAAAGGGGCATGTATCTTGTTGAGCTTTGTTGAGCTGCGGTGGCTCAAGTGGTTAAGATGCTGAACTGCAGGCTGTGGAAGGTCGTTAGTTCAGCAGTTCGAGACCCGAGTTGCCGCATGACGGAGTGAGCTCCCATCTCTGGTTCCAGCTCCTGCCAACCTAGCAGTTCGAAAGAAGAAATTGCAAGTAGATAAATAGGTACCGCTTCGGTGGGAAGGTAACAGCGTTCCATGCGCCTTGGCGTTTAGTCATGCCGGCCACATGACCACGGAAACGTCTTTGGACAGCGCTGGCTCTTCGGCTTGGGAACGGAGATGAGCACCACATCCCTAGAGTCGGATTCGACTGGCTTTTGAGCAAGGGAAACCTTTACCTTTACCTGTCTTTGTTGATTCTTTCAGACCTTTCAGCTACTTTTGAAACCATTATCTGTATTACCCTTCGGGATCTCCTGTCTGTAATGAGAGTTGAAAGCACTGGCACTTCCTCTCTTATGCACTGAACAGATTCCAGAAGATGATACTAAGGGAATGTTTACTTGGTTCCACAGGTATCTATCCTGTCCCCCGTGGCATATTTACCATCTACTTTGAGACACTTGGGAGAAGTCATCCCCAGAATCCTGGTGTCATAATTAATACGAAGATGCCACTTTATTTCCTCTTTTCATTCGATCCAGGTTTTGCTCTAGATCAGGGGTGGCCAAACTCTGGCTTGGGAGCCACATGCGGCTCTTTCACACATATTGTGTGGCTCCTAGCAGGGCAGCTGGGCAAGCAAAGGGGAGGCATGACTCCCCTCCCCGATCCGTCTTCCCTTCTCCAGCGAGTTCCCCTTCCTGGGTAGGCTTGAGGCGGGGGGAGCAGAGAAAGAAAGCAACTTTACTTTTAAATGCATTCTCAAAGCTGCCCCCCCACCTACAAATATAGTTGGATAAATATTATCAATATCTATTTTTACCCCTTTTGTTTTTATTTTTGGCAGTCTCATTTAATGTTAATAAAAAGCAAATTCGCATATTTTTCAATAAAAACATGTCTGTAATATTTGTTCATGTCTTGCGGCTCTCAAACACCTGACGTTTATTCTATGTGGCTCTTGCATTAAGCAAGTTTGCCCACCCCTGCTCTAGATGAATTTAACAGGTGCTTGGAATTAGGCTTGGTCTGAATTTGGACTTGCAAAACTGACTCTCAGTCCCAGTTGCTCTGTGTGGATTTTCCAGTGCTTAGTGAGATTTTACTGTACCTTAACTATCCGGTTTGCAGCTCGAGCCTGCTACTAGATCCAGCTTTATTTATGGCCATGCAAGATGCTGTCCTTTCATGAAGTATTACTTACTAGTATTGGTTGGTGCACAAGCTTGGTGCAGAGAGAGAGATCTGGCCAAGATCCTCTAAAGGTTACTAGAAAGAATTCTAGTAGGGTTCAAGTATTACTAGAAAGAGGGTGTGTTCAGAATTGGTGCCCCTGCAGTACAACTCCCTTCCCAAAGGTATTTGCCACGTGTATTCAGATGTCAAAAACAGATTAAAATTGCTTT
>NW_015163144.1:109825-114198 GCF_001447785.1 Gekko japonicus
TCCCTCTTCCCTTTGTATCAGAATTGGAAACATTCTGCTTTTGAAAGTTTTTTCATCTAACTTCAGTCTGTTAGGCCTGAATGTGGAGTTTGTATTTTCCCTAGTAACCAGGATTCTGTATCACTGTGGTTTAGAATCCTGGTTACTGAGAAATAGACTTCAGTTTGTTTGGGAGCATCACAACAAACTGAAGCTGGTTGAAGACTTCTAGTCATAAACAGGGGTCATTTCGTAGAAAAAGAGGTGCAGGAGCTCATTAGCATAACCTAGTAGCATAACTTATTTGCATATGCCACACCCTCTGACGTCACCAGAAGTGTGTCAGAAGGCAACACCCACCGCTCAGGCTCCACTGGACTGTTTTGGATTGCTAGCTATTGGGGGGGGGAAACAGATCTGTCCTCGCAGAGGAGGGAGAGCTTGTACCTGAATAAAACTTGGTCTTAAAGGTGCCACTGGAATGTTTTGGACCGGGGGGGCCGGGGGGAGCTCTGCAACTTACCTAGCTGCTTCTTGCTCTGATTGAGGGCTGCTGGGAGCAGGGGGTGGGGCTTGTTGCATGTGCCCGCCCCCTGGGCTCTTTACTGCCAGAGCTCCGCTCCTGTGCACTCCTGCAGGAAATGACCCCTGGTCATGAACAAACTGTAAGTTAGTTCCAGGTGGTCAACCATGTTGGTCTGAAGCAGTAGAACAAGGTATGAGCATTCATGCCCATATTCACTTTTTCAAATACAAACTTTTTCAAATAAGTTCAAACTTATAGACATATTTTGACATATTGATTGCTTTGCTGTCCTTTCCCCCTTAATTAAAACAGAACAACTGTTATCCTTATAACCTTAGATTGTTATTTAGTTTTGTTTTTGCATAACTTAAAACATCTTCATCCCATTACATGTAAATTGGCTGTTCAGCCTATGTCTATAAGTTTGAAATCTACCTTCCCATTCAAGTGTATTTGAAAAAGTGTGGATGCACATGAAAGCTCATACTCTGAAGAAACCTTTGTTGGTCTTAAAGTTGCCACTGGACTCTAAACTGGAAATTGTTCATGATGTCTGAATATACCTATGACTATCTTATTTGCGTAGGAGCTGCGGTGGCTCAAGTGGTTAAGACGCTGAACTGCAGGCTGTGGAAGGTCGGTAGTTCAGCAGTTCAAGACCCGGATTGCCTCATGACGGCGTGAGCTCCCGTCTCTAGTTCCAGCTCCTGCCAACCTAGCAGTTTGAAAGCAAGAAATTGCAAGTAGATAAATAGGTACCACTTCGGTGGGAAGGTAACAGCGTTCCTTGCGCCTTGGTGTTTAGTCATGCCGGCCACACAACCACGGAAACGTCTTCGGACAGCGCTGGCTCTTTTGAAACGGAGATGAGCACCGTAACCCTAGAGTCGGACTCGACTGGCTTTCGAGCAAGGGAACCTTTACCTGTACCTATCTTATTTGCATGACCACCTAATAGCAGTTGATTTTTGTTAGGCAGATGTTTGCACTGATCCTTGTGCTTTTGATTTCTGCATGCTTTTTGTCTTCCTGGAATGATTGGGTTGGATCCAGTGGAAAAATTAACAATGAGATGGCAGAGCAGATATTTTCCTGCCCTCTTCAAGTAGCTTGTGGTTGCTTTGAAAATCCACTTGGAGGATCAGGGGGCCCTGCAAACAAAATCACAACGTAGTTGGTGGCTCAATATGGAAGAAATCAAGTAAAGTTGCTTCTTTCTTCCTCTGCAGATGGAAGCCACTAGCTGAAGAAGAACGTGATTTTCACCTAATTTGTCTCTTGTCACTAAAGTGCTCTATGCTATTGAGAAGGTCTGTTGATCCTCTTGGAGGATTTTCAGAGTGAACAGCAGGGTACTTATGGTAGGGGAAGTCTAGGAAAGATCCACTCCAACAAAACCATCTGCTAGATCCAACCCATTTATTATTGTTGCAGGTTTTTTCATGTTTTTATTTTAAGCTTCCTTTAAAAAGTCAATCTGTAACGTAAAGATGGGTGTTCTTTCTTTGGAGTCTCTGGTTTCACAAAACCCTTATTTTGGCCCAAAGAAAAAGATGTCAGGTCAGATCTACTGCTTCCACTTCCTCCTCTAGCTCCCTTTATCCACCAGTGTTTTGTTCATGGCGGTCAGCAGACCTGCACCATTGGGAGCTAAGTAGGGGTCAGTTGGGGGGGCGGATCAACAATGGCATTTCATCCTTTGAAACTGTGATTTGATACATGGCTTTGTTTCCAGGAGATACTAGTTTAGGATTTTGCCAGTTTGTTTTGGCCTCACTTTTCTCAGCATCAGTTCACTTGTGGCCTAGCAGTTGTGTTGGTACTTCTTTTAGTCTGTGAGATGTTATCTCTTGCCAGTAGCTTCTAAGATTAGACCAATAAAATTTTACCACAATTCTTAAAGACCCGTTGCCTGTACTTTCATTTCTTAAGTTTGTCAAAATGAGCAAATATCAGAGTTCCTTCTACAGTGGTAAACAGAAAAGATGTGAACAGATCCCTTAGATAGATGTCCTATGTTCTTTCTGAGTAGTGCAGTTAAGCTTGGAAATTAACATTCAAAGAATGGAATTTCTAGGCTTTTTGACTTACAGTGTTGAAGACAGAAATATGACTGAGACTTGTATACATGTCAAATAGGTATTTATGAATACAAAGAATTATTGTATTAAAAAAGTATGACGTTTGTGGACTGCTATTTGGATAAGGTATTAAAATCCCCCCCCCCCCCATGTGTTAGAAGTTTGATTATAGGACTGTCAAAGAAGGTCCTCTAGCATTGGTTGGAAGTAACTGGGTTTTTTCTCCCCTTAGAGGCCTCTCAAAGCTTTAATAGAGATCTTGGAGTTGATTTACAGTGCAATCCTGTGCAAAGGTACTGCAGTCTAGGTAAAGGTTTCCCTTGCTCGAAAGCCAGTCGAATCCAACTCTGGGATGCGGTGCTCATCTCCGTTTCCAAGCCAAAGATGAGCACCGCATATTTTTTAAAAAATAAAGAAAGCCACAATGGTTGGAATAGACGTATGCTGCTAAACAGGTAAAGCAGAAATGGGGGTAGTGGGGGGATCAGCTCCCAATGTAACATGCAGCTGCGTAGTAGCTGGAGATAACGTGAGGGGATGTTTTAAGGGCCTACATGAACCAGAGCCCACCCTCTGGATAGCTCAAACAGCAGGGACCACAAACTGGACCAAACCCCAGTTGGTACTGTAGGACTCCAGCTGATGCCGGAGCCCCAATTCCAACTAATGCCTCCCCTGGGAAGCTCTGACAGCCGCCATCACATGCTGCTTCTCAGCTGTTCTGGGACCTCTAAATTGTGGGTGGCTCCCAGGAAATCCACAGTGATGGCCACTAAAACAGCATGTTTGCCTGGCTGCTTTTCTCTCTAGCTGGAGCCTAGCTCCGCTCCCAACTGGTTGGCCATGTGGAAGCTTCCTCCAATCGGGAATGACTTGCCTGGAAAAAGTGAAAGCTGCAGAAAAGTAATGGGACGAGGGCCCAGTGGTGGCACAGCTTTAAAGCTGACAGGTGTGAAGACCCAGCCCTCAGGACTGCCAGCCGGTCCCCGCCCCACGTGATGGAAGCCCATGTGATGGGCTCATTCTCCTGTTGCTGCAAGGCCCTGCTCCTGCGCTGAGCCAGGTGGCTGGAGACTCTGTGGCTTCCCACTGATTTCCCCCCAGCCCCAGAGCCCACAACAGAAGTGATGGGTGAGTCCCAGACACAGTTTTCCACTAACGAGAAATCTGTTGAATGGAATAGATGTATCTTGTATTTTTTACGTTCTGTTCTTCAGATTTCTTGTGTCACTCAGTGTTCCCTTTTTAAACTGTGGTCAAGGGTTACAGGATTTGATATGAGTGGGAATGGGGGCTGGAGAAGGGAATGTACAATACTGAATACATAATTAGATCAATAGCCTTAGCACCTGTAGGGTGGCTTTACTAATCAAACAAGCTGCTGGTCTCATGGCCCTCAGGAATTAGATGAAACTCAAAAATACTTGTATACCGCATGACAGAGTGAGCTCCCGTCCCTGGCCCCAGCTCCTGCCAACCTAGCAGTTCGAAAGCAAGAAATTGCAAGTAGATAAATAGGGACCGCTTCGGTGGGAAGGTAACAGTGTTCTGTGTGCCTTGGCGTTTAGTCATGCCAGCCACATGACCACAGAAACGTCTTTGGACAGCGCTGGTTCTTCAGCTTGGAAATGGAGATGAGCACCGCAATCCTAGAGTCGGATTCAACTGGCTTTCGAGCAAGGGAACCTTTACCTTTACCTCTAAATTAAGGATCTTTTAAAAAATGATTGCATAAATATCTCTAGTGTGCTGAAATCCCACCAGCGCTATGAAATGATCTGTATCCT
>NW_015163144.1:114674-122998 GCF_001447785.1 Gekko japonicus
ACAGAAACTGGTTGAGTAGCATTCATATTTCAGGAAACATTAGTAATTGGTGGGTTAAGATTCTCTTGTTGGGTCTTTGCACAGGAATGAACATGCAGAGCAGCCATGCTGGATCAGACCAATGGCCCATTCATACCCATAGCTATGATGGGGCATTTGGGGGCAGAGCCCCACCAGGGACAAGCCCTGCCCCACCCCGGAAGGACACCAGACCCCCCACCCCGGTGTGCCTCTCCCCGCGGTGGTTGGGAGGCTGGAGAAGGAAAGCGAAGCTGCCCTGCCACTTCTGGTCAGTTTCACTCCCCAAGGAACACCTGTTAAACCTAATAGCTGATTGGAGGGAAGTGAAACTGACCAGAAGCTGCAGGGTGGCTTCCTTTTCTCTCCCCAACCTCCATGCTACCCGCCCCCCCCCCACATGCGGTTGGGTAATCTAATTAAGTTCTCTCCCCAGCCCCCTGCCCCACCGGCCAAAAATGTCTGGCTACGGGGCTGGGTCCATTTGACAACCAGATGCCCATGACCTATTAGATGTCTCCAGAAGGTCCACAAGCAGGGCATGGAGGCCAAACCCTCTTCCAGTTGATGCTCCCCAGCCCTGGTATAAAGCTAGTGTCTCTGATTCATTGGTGACTCAACAAGAAGTGCTGCCTGGGGCTTCTGGCCACGGCTCCCCACCAACCTTTGCCTTACCCTTCTCATCAGCTACTTCCCCAGGGGTCTTAAAACACAGCATGGAAAAGCCATGCATACCTGATGGGGCTTCCTGAACTCCTGAGTGTTGGGAGAGTCCTGTTGGATGTGTTGTGCTGTGTTTTAAGACACCTGGGGACTAAGGCAGAAAAGAGTATTAGCTGCTCTGGAGAGTTGTGGGTGGGCATGAGGTTCCCCCACACACATCTGCCATCTGAAACCACTGCTAATCCTGCTTTATTACAGAGCCAGTTCCACACTGGTAAGAGCTTGTCTGGCTGTTGATTAGTGGTACAGGGCATGCTTTGCATGCACAAGGTCCCAGGTTCAATCCCAGCGATGTCCAGTTTGGTGGTTAATGTGTGGTTAATTTTTGGTGGTTAATTTTTCCAACCCCTGATTTTACCTGACCTTTCCCCTCTATGTTAAATCAAATATTTTTGTTATTTTTGAATTTCAAAACACCTCAGGTGCCATTTAAGTTGTTTAAGTTAAAGTTATCCTCCCCTCAGGTTCCTGGGCTGAGCCAATAGCCACAATATTGTACTGTGACAGGGTGGGACAGCCAGAATTCTTCAGCAAAGAAGAAAACAAATTACTAGGGTGCCTCAGTCAGTAAAGGGAAAGAAAAATGGAGGGAAAATCTTGCCTCTGAGGTAGGGAAGTGAACAGGGCCACCATAACAGCTTTGACAGCAGCTGCCACCACAGCACAAGAGCTCAACTGTGTGGCTGAATGTAGCTGTGGCAGTAATTTTGTGGCTGCCTTCACCTTCTTCAGCAGAAATCCAAAGGTGTTCGCAAGCTCAAACCACCTTCTACAGCAGCCATCTTGCGGCAGCCATCTGTGGCTGCACCCATTGCACTGTCAGAAATCCAAAGGTGTTCGCAAGCTCAAAAAGGTTGCACTATATGTATATGAGCTGCAATGGCTCAAGTGGTTAAGACGCTGAACTGCAGGCTGTGGAAGGTCGGTAGTTCAGCAGTTCGAGACCCGAGTGTGCCGCATGACAGAGTGAGCTCCCGTCTCTAGTTCCAGTTTCTGCCAACCTAGCAGTTCGAAAGCAAGAAATTGCAAGTAGATAAATAGGTACCACTTCAGTAGGAAGGTAACAGCGTTCCGTGCGCCTTGGGGTTTAGTCATGCTGGCCACATGACCACGGAAATGTCTTCGGACAGCGCTGGCTCTTCGGCTTTGAAATGGACTTTAAATTGCACCGCACCAGTGCCCTGCCCATGCCCTGCCATGTCTAATGACGATTAGCCTGTGACCATGCTAACCCTGCCTTCCAACTCCAGAGCTGTTTCTTGCTGTTTACATTCCCATGCCGGGAGCAGCAGTGCCGCCAATTCCAAATAACTCCTCTTGCTGCTCTTGGCTCTCTTTACTCAGCACAGATCCTTCCTGACCCCTGTAGGCACCCAAACTGTCATTCTCATAGGGGCCTAGGTGTGGGGGGGTGTTGCTGCTTCAAAAACATTCAAAGGAGGCAATAGCACAACACCTCTCAGCAGGTTCGGATGCTCTGTGGGCACTCTCAGTCCTTGAGCGAACACTGGCAAAATGAGACTCCCTTCCTTCTGAAACACAGGGCAGCTTCCCCCTCCTGTCTCTCCATCCACATGGGGATAGGAGCAATCCTGGGTTAGGGGTGGGTTTTTTTTTGCTGAAGCAGCTCATCGGGGGGAGGGAGGTAAAGAACAAAACATTATTCATTTATTTTTATTTTAAAAAGCAGCAATACATAATGGCTGCCCCCTCCCCCCAAAAAAACATTGTCCCACAAACCAAAAAATCCTGGCTATGGGCCTGGATAACTCTGAGGTGAAATCAGTACATGCACAGACTTTAGTTCTTATGTTTCAGTTCTTAAGCTACTCATAGTTACTTAAATCTTTATGTTGAGAGGCTTTTGTTGCACTGTTTTCCCAAACACTCCAGTACACGTTCTTTGAGTATTCTCTGACTCTTTTGGTTTCCAGAAGGCTGGTGCACTCTTTACAGTACCCAAACCTCTTCTCTTGAAACACTAGTGTCTTGAGTTTTGAGCTGACTCTTAAGGTCTTCAGATTCAGTTTCTAACCACACCATACCATGGATCTCTTCACTCTTCAGAGCTAAGTCCCTGTTTGACTGGGTAGGGACAGTCTCCTTTCACTAGAAGATATATCCCCTTTCCTTGGCCTGAATGGGAGTCTTTGCCCACTTCCCTAACTTTCTTGCCAACTTTTCTCCAGTTCTCCTGTCTGCTCTCAGTCAGGGCTGAATTCCAAAACTTTCCTCCAGTTCTCCTGTTCTGTTCTCTGCTCTCAGTTAGGGCTGAGTTCTGTTCTCTGCTCTCAGTCAGGGCTGAATTCCAAAACTGTCAGTACTCAGCCCTTCTCAGATAGGGCTGAAATCAGACTGAATCCTCCTCAGCATCCCGTTCAGAAGTCTTTCTCTGCTTGGCTGATGCTAACCAGTCAGATCTCTTGGAACAGCCTGTCACTCAAGGCTCTCTGGCTCTGTGAAGAATTCACCCTTCACGGTCCTTTATCTGTTTACACAGCATTTCTGGGCTTTTAAACGTGCAGTCCATCACAGCCGTGTTTTTATATATCTGCATAGCCAATGAACTCTCCAGTGGCCATTCAGAAGTCTTGCTGGGCCACAGGTCCACCAAACCCCATCCACTTTCTAGAAATATTTGATGGACACTGTGGAACCACTAGTACAGTGGAACACTGATTGTTGTTTGGAACCTGCCAAAGGTGTGGCTGGAGAGAAGGCAGTTTTGAGCAGGAAGACAGCAGGCATGGAAAAAGTTAACTTTACCCCTTTTCCCTGAAGCTGTATTTCCTTTTCTAAACATTGGCCTGTAAAGTGTAATTTGGCTTTAATATGAACAGGTTCACAGTCCAGGGTTTTGGGGGAAGGAGAAGGCTTATAGGATGTGGCAGTTTTAAAATATATTTCTTAAAATAGTTAGATTCAACGAATGGAATATTTTGCTAGTTTTACACAGACTTCTAAGAACAGACAATGAATTTAAGAATATCTTGTGTGCTTACAGAACAGCAAGTTCCTGTGGATTCTTAAGAGACTTTGCCTTTGTTTTGATTTTATTATGAAGCTTAGAAAAGAATCTCTTAGAGAAGGAGGGTGAAAATGCTCGCTATGCTCTTTTTATCAATATAGAAATCATTTGTCTGAAATCCTTGCAACCCTTCGCTGTTCCTGAATGTGAACAATTTGATTTGGCATTCTGATTAGTAAAAAGCTTCTGGTCACAACTGAAATACTGTTTGCATAAGAACTTACTGAAACACTCTTTGAAAAGCACTTGCACACATCCTCTTCATTTTGACTTCTGTGTATGCATATCTTAAGGGTGTTTGAGACAACTTCTTCAGCACCCAAGATCATGTTGACTTGGGCAGGAGTACTTTCTTATATTACAGCTTCTAGAAAAACCTCACCTTTCTGTATCACTGTATTGAGGCAGCTTAAAAACAAAAACAATAATATGCTGAAAACCAATAAAATATTTAAATCAGCAGTAGGACAAACAACTAAAACAGCTAAATCAGCAGTAGGACAAACAACTAAAACAGCTACATTAAAAATACATTAAACAGAGTACAATGTGAGAATGATTTCTTGGCCTTCGCTGGTCTTGAAAGCTCTTCAGTGAAATAAGTACAGTTTTTAACCTTGTGTCCTCTTTTTATACTGTGACTGACTTTCTGCTAGTCCAGCAAGAGTGCAGAAGGTTTTGGAGTAATGGCAGAGTAGCATTTGGCATGTGACAGACTTAAAATTCAGCACATTTCGCTTATCAGGTATTGCTTAAGTATTAGTACCCGTAAGTCTGTCTTACTCTGGATCCCAGAACAGCCTTTTCTGGCTAGGGATAGTTCTGTAGCCGCAGATAAGACTAATGTCTGGAGAACGTGGGATGTGTTTTGCTAAAAGTCTTCAGTTGCTTGCAAAATTTGGCCTCGAACATAAACGTAATCAGCAACTACTGTGTGCTCCTTATGAACTAACTATTTTTATAATTTCAGAAAAAAGCCAAAGGACAGCATCTGTTCGAACAGATCATGTATCATCTAGACCTCATTGAAAACGACTACTTTGGACTACGGTTCATGGACTCTGCGCAAGTGGCAGTGAGTGAATTGGGATTTTTTTTTTTTTTGCAGTAGTAAATACACAAAACCATAATAGTGTGTGAATCTTTAGTTTAGTTTTATTATTACGGTCTTAAGACCAGCATACAATACAAACATAGTAAGAAAAAGAAGGAAAAAACAGAGATAATATACAGAATAAAATCTAAATTTAAAAAGTTTTAAAATGCGACTCCCGCAATCTAAGAATCCATGCACAGAACTCAGCAACTGAACATGTAATCTCTGCATTCTTATCGGATAGAAGCCAGTGAAGTCTTGCTTTGTTCGTATTGATGTGACCAGGTATCCTATCAACTAATGGGGTAATGATTTTAAGATGAGCCTCTCTGTAGAATGGGCAACTGAAAAACATATGCTCTACTGATTCGACCTCGCATGAAGTGCATGAATATAGCCTTTCAGGGTAGGGGTTTTTATTATACCTGCCTTGAATAACTGCAGATGGAAGGGCAGAACATCTGGCTAGGGTGAATGCCCTTCTAGAGTTCTTTCCCTCCACTGAAGTCAGATATGTAGCCAGCTCAATGGTGCTTTTGATATTTAGCAATACCCCGAGTTTTGAAGCCGTAGTGATATCAGACTGTCGTTCAGTATCCTCAACTCTTTTGTTTAATTAGCCCTTTGGGTGTGTGAATGTTTTATAATGCCTCCTGTCACACTCAAAAGTCGCCTTTCAGTACTCATTGCCAATATTAGTAGAGTGTTCTTACAGCTTTGTAGCAACAGCCCATTATGCACACACAGCTTATTGCAGAGAATCCGAGCATTCAAGTCTTTAAGCTTGACTTTGGAGTCTGTGCTTGCCATGCGCACTGTTCTCCCCCCCCTCGTGTATTTATTCTGCTCTGCGCTGCCTCCTCTCGCCACCCGGTTTAAAGCATGCAGCAGGAGGGGCAGCCCATCCAGGCTTGCTGTGCATGTGGGGAGCTGATGACTCCCTGGAGGCGCAGCCTTGCACTTCCTCCTCCGGTCACCTGGTTTAAACTGGGTGGCAGGAAAGGGCAGCTCAGCCAGGCTCACTGTGTGTGTGTGTGGGGGGAGCCAATGGCTCCCTGAAGGCGCAGCTCTACACTGCCTCTTCCTGCCACCCAGTTTAAACCGGGTGGCAGGAGAGGGCAGCCCAACTGGACTCGCTGTGCATGCAGGGAACCAACAGCTCCTTGCAGGCACAGCCCTGCGCTGCCTCCTCCTGCCACCTGGTTTAAACTGGCGGCAGGAGGAAGCAGCACAGCCAGGCTCACTGTGCGTACGGCTCCCTGCAGGCGCAGCATGGCTCCCTGCAGGCGCAGCTCTGCACTGCCGCCTCCTGTTACGTGGCTTAAACTGGGTGGCAGGAAAGGGCAGCCCATCCAGGCTCGCTGTGTGCTGCCTTTTCCTGCCATCTGATTTAAACCAGGCAGCATGAAAGGGCAGCCCAGCTGGGAGTCCTTCCTTCCTTCCTTCCTTCCTTGCGATCTGAGACTAGCATCAGTCTCATATTGCTAGACTGAGATTGCGTGTAAAAAAATTAAATGTCAAACAGTGAGGGATGCACCAATGAATGGGGGAAGGTACAGAGTGGGCAGAATGACCTGGATATGGGTGTGGCCTACAAGGGGCAGGAAAAGGGTGGGGGGAAATCTGAGGGAATCTGTATGCTTTCGAATAACCTTCGGCTTGGAAGCAAAGCAAGGGGAAAACGACACAAAAGCACTGTCAGAAAGCAGAATGAAAAATAAAACCTGTCGGACATGCACAGTGAAAGCAAGGCAAACACCCATGTATCATAGGCCAAAGGTGCCTTGTTCATGTTGCAGATATAACTTTAGTAGGGAATGCAGGCTTTTCCCCTTAGATAATATGTGCAAGTATTTGTTTTATTAATGGATTGCCTGACATTTTAGAAATAGCATATTCCTTTTGACGTGTGTGGTAGAAAATAATTAATAAGATTCCACAGCTGTCTGCTGCTTCTTGAGCCCGGACAGTGTACCATCATGGAAGTATCCCATAGGACTTTTCATATAAACATGCACACTTACCTGGTGCCTCTTGTTAGGCTTGAGATAGTGCTCTAGTGTCAATAAGACACCTTTTCCCTGTTATCTCAATCATATAAACATGCACACTCCCTTCCCTTGTCTTCTTGCGTTCTTTCATGACCTCTCCATTCTTGCAGCATGTAGCCTGGTTTCAGTGGTTAAGAAACTGGGAGCAAGGGTAGGGAATCATGAAACCTGTTCTATGTGGTATAGTCATCAAAACCTGACATTCCCATCTTGTGTCATTTTTAACGAGTAATGTATGGTGTTTGAGAGACCTCACCAAATCTCTCAGTATATTTTTCATTCCCCCCCCCCCCCCCACCATTTTTTGGACTTTAAATAATAGGGAATTATGTTCAACAGGAGGGAGGGAGGGAGAGTCATTCTGATACCCCAGTCTTCAGTATTGGGTTACAGTCTGTCTTGTGTTTTTGTCAACATAATAAAAAGCATGCTAAGGGGACCAAAATGGCATTCATACTTGAAATGTAAAATTGTATCCTGAACTTGCAGGCCTGAATTCATTCTTGTGACTCAGTGTTCTAGAGAGAGAACTGCATTGCAAATGGAGAATGTTGTACCTGAGAGTTAAACAAAAAGGTCTCATTTTGCTTTTCTGGGAAAAAGTGATATGAGTGCTCCATGGCAAAATGTTTAGGTGTACTAGATGTAGCCATGTTGGACTGAAGCAATAGAACAAAATTTGGGTCCATTAGCACCTGAAGTGCATTGAAGTGATTGCTTGTACCTTGTTTAAATCCCTGCCTCATTCACAATGCATGTCTTATGCATGTAAGTCTGTACAATTATCCAATCATTTGGTCACAGAATTACTTTTTATTTAATCATTAATGATTTAGAAACATTTTATGTGCTCTCTTCCCGTCGTCTCCCTTTACCCCCTCTCCTTGTGTCCCCCCATTACCCTTCACAGTTGTCTGAAAATTGCCCCTTCATATGCCATCTGGGATTTTATAGAATTGTTGTATATACATTTTATTTTATTTTAATTATATGCTGTTTTAGAGGTTTTTAAATTGTATTTTGTGGTTTGATGTTATCCGCCGTGAGCCGACTTTGGGGAGAGCGGGCTATAGATGAAACAAACAAATAAATAAAATAAACCTGCTCAGGGCAGCTTACAGACTAGAACATAATACAAACAGAACATTAGAAGTTGTTAATTAAGATTCAACATTGAGTTCTCAATTGAGATTGAGATTCTCATAGTAATGATGTCTTCTTGTGCTACTTGTTCTTCACAGGTTCTGTGACATGTTAGTTTTAGGTATTTTTTGTGTTCGCATTCTGATGTAGTAATTCGTTTGCTTAACAATATAATAATAATAATAATAATAATAATAATAATAATAATAATAATAATAATAATAATAATAATAATAATAATAATAATAATAATAATAATAATAAT
>NW_015163144.1:126520-138393 GCF_001447785.1 Gekko japonicus
ACGTAAGCCGCCCTGAGCCTGCCCTGGTGGGGAGGGTGGGATACAAATCAAATAAATAAATAATAAACAGGGATATTGGTTTCTTATCTCATTAGATATGCTAACTCATTCAGTCCTCACATATGTATTCTCAAAAAGGAGGACTATACATCCTCTGTATTATAGTGTATTTCTTGTTCAGAGTAGTATGCTAGAATACTGAATAATAGGTGCCTATTAGCCACAAGGTAGCAATAGGGACTCCGGGGCAAGTGATGCTCTGTATTCTTGGTGCAAGTGTTGGACTGGATGGGCCGTTGGCCTGCTCCAGCATTGGCTTCTCTTATGTTCTTATGAATGTAATGCAAGGAATATTGGAATGTGACCTCCACGCCTGAGAGGCGATGAATGGAGACAATTAGAAAATACACCTTCACACACATTTCCCCTTATTTTGACATATTTATTTCTTTACTGTCCTTTCCCCCTTAATTAAATCAAAACATCTGTTGACCTGATAACCTTAGCTTGTTACTTAGTTTTGTCTTTGCATAGCCTCTTGTCTATAAGTTTGAACTCTACCTTCCATTCCCCATGTATTTGAAATAGTGTGCATGCACACAAAAGCTCATACCTTGAATAAGCCTTTGTTGGTCCTAAAGGTGCCTGACTGGACTCTAAATTTGTTCTACTGCTTCAGACCAACAGGGCTGACCACCTGGAACCCTCTTCCAGTGTATGTGTGTGTTACGGGGATTTTTCATTTGCTCTTCCATTTTCAGACTTGCATTATATTTAACCCATATGCAAAAGACCAGGTTGTGGCAGCAGTTGTGGTGTGGGCGGGACCCGGGCTTTGCCTTCTGATTGGTGGCGATATATGCTGAGGAGCAGTGCCATCAGCCATACACTAAGGGAGTGCATTTTAGAATTAGAACTTTGGCACCCACTATTCAATTATATATAAGGAGAGATATCGTTCTCAAATTTTGTTTTTACCAAACCTCCCTGACTTACAGAGATCAGGGAAATATTGGGCCTCCCCATACGTAAACACAAAAAGCAAAGGTTTTGGTGTGGGCAGAGCTTGTTCCTTTCTTCCTGTAAACAGATGAAAAAGAAAGAAGGAAATCAAAGGCTCTCTGCAAGGGGATGGAGGCATTATGAAGGGGGTCTAATGAAATGTTATCCTGCGCCACTTCATCTTGCAGTGGGAGAGTTTTAAAATCAGTGGCTAAAAATCTCTGTGGTAGTGTGAAGAGCTCATGCATAAGACTGAAACAAATTAAATATCAAGTAAAAGGAAATGCATAGCTAGCAAATTCCTGGGCTTAATTGGCTAAATCTAACTTTGGCAGTGTTGCAGGTGTTTTAAGTTTATACTTGCACTTAAGAGCGCTTATTTGTCATTTGAGTTCCTGAGTTAGATCAATGTGCTATTATGTAAGGATGGTATTGTCCTTTGAAATATTCTGTACCCATTCTCTTCTATCCCACTAATGAGGCTTCCTTTCCTGTTCTCTCACTGACTCAGAATGAGCTATTCTCATTTTTAATCTAAGGCAGTCAATCGTTAACTTGTAGTTAAATTTGCCAGGTAGTATTCTCGGATCAAGGGCTTGTGTAAGCTTAATCATATTGGGATCCTTATTATTTTTGTGGCTTGGTACTGTTCTGTGCAGGAGCTGCGGTGGCTCAAGTGGTTAAGACGCTGAACTGCAGGCTGTGGAAGGTCAGTAGTTAAGCAGTTCAAGACCCGGGTTGCCGCATGACGGAGTGAGTTCCCGTCTCTGGCCCCAGCTCCTGCCAACCTAGCAGTTTGAAAGCAAGAAATTGCAAGTAGATAAATAGGTACCACTTTGGTGGGAAGGTAACAGCATTCCGTGTGCCTTGGTGTTTAGTCATGCTGACCACATGACCACGGAAATGTCTTCAGACAGCGCTGGCTCTTCGGCTTTGAAACGGAGATGAGCACCGCAACCCTAGAGTCGGATTCGACTGGCTTTTCGAGCAAGGGAACCTTTACCTTTTTACTGTTCTGTGCATTTTTTTAAATCATGTGCTTTATAAACACACCCACTGTAAAGCTACTATTCAAACAAGTGCAAGTGCCCAAGAAGTCACTTTCTTGTAACTACTACAGCAGTGCTTGCAAACATGTACCACTTTGTTTGGTGGCCAGGAGAGAGTTATAGCTACACTTCCAAATGTGGGTGGTAGTTGGAGGGTTGTGGCAAGAAAGGCTGGCTACTGGTTTGATGGGGGGCAGGGGAAGAATTGTATGGTGCTTTAGAAACTCAAATTTGTCAGTTGTAATTTCAGTCCTTTAAGCCACGTAATTTATCCGTATTAGAGTTCTTTTTATAATAACGTTGCCATTTCCCTACCGCACTCTGTTGGGTTTGATTCAGTAAAGTCGAATAACAATATCCTAGGAGGTGAAATACGGAAAGTGTTATAATATGTGACAATTCACTTGGAGCAAAGACTGATAATCAAATGTAATAGAATCATGCAGTTAAGTTGCTGTTGTCTCTTCCAAGCTCTCTGTGTGCAAAACTATTCCCTCCCCCTCCTTACATTGCCATTCAAGATGAAATCTTTGAGGTGGTGGAGGCGGTGGTGGTGTTAGGAACTGAGTTGAACTAAGTGGTATCGTGCCTGTCTGTGGTCTGTTAACTGCCTTCCTCTGGTATGTGGAGGAGGTGCAGGAAAACAGATTGTTTCATCCCGAACATATCCTTTGCCTTGCAGCCTGGGAACAGCCTTCCTCTCCTCTTTCTGTCATGCCTGTGTAAAGTTTCATAGCACTTTCAGTACTCAAACCTGAAGAACATTCTTAGTGAAGGAAGTTTGGGTTGGATGGGGACAGACTGATGACAGATAATTGCCCAGTGGTGACATGTTTATGCATAATTTCCTACTGTTGACTGATGGTTTTGTATGTCCTTAAAAATCATATCCATTTCCTTCCTAAGAAAGATCAGACCACTGAAGTGCGTTGTTATGCCTACATTTTTTAATTCCTGTTCACTTTTTAAAGCACTGCTCAGTTCTAATGCATTTAGAGCTTCTGCTCCAAGTACATATGTGTGGTTTTCAGCCGGTTGCTATAGATTATGACTGACCTTTGGGTGCCATCTGGAATATTTGCAGACTGGACTAGCAGATGGGAGTCTTCTGCCTGTCCCCTAGGTTAGAGGTGATATTTAAGAATAGGCCTGTTTTTCTGTAGAAACAAGTGTGATGTCAGTCCTGTAATTGGGACTCATCCTATTCTTTATGTGGTTATTCACTCACTTAAGAAGCAGGTTCACAGTTTTGTGGTGCTATTATATCTGTTGCTTCTAGGGTTGCCAAGTAAAAAAACCTCACCAGCGGGGGAGCCTCGCCGGGCTCCGGGAGCTCTCTCCGGATGCGTGCATGCACGTAGCGTGCGCACGCCGCCAGCACGTCACCAGAAATGACGTGCGACATCGACCACGTTGAGAGCGTGGCCACAGTCGTCCCTCTGACGATCTGGGCCACGCCCCCAGCCTCCGGTGACGCAGCCACGCTGCACTTCGGGGGGCGGAGTTCCCCCCGGGGCCCGATTCCGCGGTGGCGGAAATCGGGCCTCCAAAGCGGGGGTTTACCCGCCCCCCCCATCCGCCCACCCGCCCCCACTTGGAAGCCCTAGTTGCTTCAGTTGGATGCCCAAATTTCATTTGTAGAGCTTAATGCTATTAATGAACTTAGGCTAGTTCATTAACTTTGACCTTTTCTTTAAAAGTGCAATCTGGCCACAGTTATTCGTGCTCTGGTTGTTTCCAGGTTAAATTACAGTAGTGCATTCTCCACAGAGCTGCCTTTGAAGATGGTTTGGGATCTTCACCAAAGGGGTCCAAACGCATCAGTGAGTCTGCTATCTAGAACTTTGCCTGTACTTAAAAAACTGCACTGGTTGCCTAGTGCTGGTTCTTACCTGTAAATCCTAAAGGAAATGCGCTGGGTACCTAAAAGACCACTTGCTCCTGTGTGTGCTTGCCTGAGTCTTGAGATAAACTTCTGAGGCCTTTCTCCATGTACTTCTGCCCTCAGAAATGAGTTGGGTGGCTACTAAGGACCAGAACCATTTTGGTTATGGTGCCTTGTTTATGGAATGACAGTAACGATAATAGTTGTGTGCTGTCAAGTTGCAATCCCAGGACCTTGAGGTTTGAAGGCAAGAGATGAGCTAGAGGTGGTTTGGCATTGCCTGCCTCTGAATAGCAGCCCCCCATCTTCCTTGGTGCTCTTTCCTCCAAGTACTGACAGAGGCTGACCCTGCTTAGCTTCCAAGTTGTGATGAGACTAGGCTAGTGTCAGACTCTGGCATTTGACCAACTGTGCCTGTTGTGTTTCTTCCCAGTGTAATTATGCTCCTTGTGTCCCTTCTGCTCCCTGCACCCAACCTTTTGTTATTCCTGCATCGTTGCCTGCCATTGCATTCCTGAAGGGGGGAGTGAATGCCTGTAGAATTTAGGGAGGCTAGCTTCGGTAACTCTTCTATGGCACCTCAAATACATCTTTCACATGGGAAGTGTCCCTGAAGTAGAGTCTGTGTTTGGCTAGTGATTGACCGTATATCTTTCACGGTCTTTGTAGTATTGCTGACGTGTATGAATGGAATTTTGGGGCTGTGATTATACGCCGCTTTCCCTGCCTTTGCACCTCAGTCCTGACAAAGAGTCTGAATGCGCATCTCAGATCTCTAAATAAACCTTTCACTAAAGAAAGTGTGTGTGGAGAGTGATTTGACTGGGAACTACTCCCTAGGGCACCTTATACCTGGGTGCTAAAACTGCTAACCTTTACCCCCAGGCCTTTGTGAATTGTTGACTAATAAACAATTTTGCTTGGTGATTCTGAGATTCTCTTGGATCAGCTTCTTTAGCATTTAACAGCTTGGTTTTAAAGATTTTTAGGTTTACTGTTATGACTGTCCCCATCCACTTCCCTTCCTCAGAGGCAAGATTTCCCCTTCATTTTTCTTTCCATTTACTAACTGAGCTGCCCTGATAATGTGTTTTCTTCTTTGCTGAAGAACGCTGGCTATCCCACCCTGTCACAGTATAATATTTTGATTGTTTGCTCAGCCCAGGAACCTGATGAAAGGATTGGGAGCCCCCGCTCAAGACTTTTTTTGTATTCTAAATTAACAGAATATTTTATTCAACATAGAGGGGAAAGGTCAGGTGAAATCGGGGTTGAAATTTCTAAGGTAAAACTAGTACATGCTCAGACTTAGTTCTTATGTTTCAGGTTAATGAGAGTTTCTTTATTCAGATTTACTTAAATTTTTTATGTTGAAAGGCTTTTGTTCCAGTAAACTTTCTTTGAGTATTCTCTGACTCTTTTGGTTTCCAAAAGGCTGGTACACTCTCCAGTACCCAAACACCTTCTCTTGAAACACCAGTACTCATCTTGAGTTTTTAACTGACTTTTAAGGTTTCTACAGGCAGTTTCTAACCACACCAGACCAGGCATCTCTGCACTCCTCAGAGCTAACTCCCTCTATCTCTCTGTTTGACTGGGTAGGTAAATGCTCCTTTCACTAGAAGATCTATCCTTTCTTTGGCCTGAATAGGAGTCTTTGCCTACTTCCCATACTTCCTTGCCAACTTTCCTCCAGTTCTCCTGTCTGTACTAAACTGCTCTCAGTCAGGGCTGAATTCTGAAATGGTCAGTACTCAACTCCTCTCAGCTAGGGCTGAAATCAGACTCAACTCAGTCAAGGCAGAAATCTGATTGACTCTCTCCTCAGCATGCAGCTCTCAAGTCTTTCTCTGCTCAGCTGATGCTAACCAATCAGATTGCTTGGAGCGGCCTGTCATTCAACTCCGTTTCTGTGAGAATTAACCCTTCACAATCCTTAAGCTGTTTGTATGGTACTTTTAAGCTTTTTAGAAGTGCAGTCTGTCACAGCTGTCTTTACTGATCCTTGTTGACAGGGTTCTGTTTCAGTCTGTCGCTTTTAGGGGAGGGGTTGTTTTGTTTTTTAAAGGCAAGTACGGTCACAGTGTTGCTAGGAGCAAGGAGCCCCAGTCAGCACTGTAGTGATGCTGTTATTGTCTGCAGGCCATACATGATGTGAGCACTCCTTGTCTTTCATTCTTCTTCATTATCAGGCACATACCTGGCCATAATGAAGAGGTATCTGGAGACAATTTAATAACCACTGTGATATACTGGAAGGCTTGGGGTTATGTAGCTAAGGGAACTATATTGATTGAGGCTGCTCTATGCTGACATCATTGCATCAACATTTCTTTACGTCAGTAATGCACATTATTAATCTGTTTTCCTGTGCAAACTAAGCTATGATCCCGATTTCTTAAAACTGGCCGTTTTGTTTAATATGCTCTTGTGACTGAAGAAGTTGATGAAATATGATTTCTATTCCACTTTCCTTTCTGTTTTGTTGAACTTTTTGTGAGGAAAATAATTATAATAAAACCTAATCACCTTCTCAGTGTGTATCCTTAGTTTTATGTAGGAACAGAATGTAACCCCTCTAACAGTGCTGGACTAGATGGAGAACTGGTGCGATTCAGCAGGGGGTTCTTAATGATACCATGATGTGATGTAAGCATACATGCTGGTGATCTAACTAAAGTCAGGCCAGCTGTGGTATGTAATTATGCCCCTTGTGTACAATGTATACTTAAAATGGGCCTATAGGTATTACACAACTGTGTATCTGGTTTGGACCTATCTATCTTCTTGGGAGTGAGCAATACATAGCTGTCAGTGTAATGTCAAGTTCTGCTAACTTGGGGTCTGACACCCCCCCACTACCATCAAATGTCTGCCAATGTACTACAGTATGGAATGGGGAGTGCAGTGAAATCCCATTTGAGACATGAAGGTAGTCTTGTTATGCAATTATAAAGGAGGTGGGAGGCCATGGGTGGCAGCTCTGAAGAACCATATGTTGAATGCCCTGTACTTACAAATATGTTGGCACCAACCACCTCACATAAGGAAGGTTCTTGGCAACTGCTCATGCCCCTGTTCTGCAAACATAGTTCCTGAACTTAGCCGTTAGTTCTTGTTCTCAGTTAAATGCAAACTGTAGCTTTTTTATCTTGCATAAAAAGTTCTTGTTAAGTCAGCATCAGTACTCGTAGAGAATTTATTCTGCAGTACTAGTTTTTAGGGGAGCTGTGGTGGCTCAAGTGGTTAAGACACTGAACTGCAGGCTGTGGAAGGTCAGTAGTTCAGCAGTTCAAGACCCGGGTGCCGCATGACGGAGTGAGCTCTCGTCTCTAGTTCCAGCTCCTGCCAACCTAGTACATTTTTTCTGCACTTTGTATGCGTGTAAAAGACTTGTACCTGAAATGAAAAATTATTAGTCTGAGCATATCTGTGCTCAGGTCTTGAACAATTTTCTTTGGCTTCAGGAGCCAAACTCATTTTTCAGCCTTCAGGGTTTTGTGTTTTAATTACCATGTTTCCAAATTATTTTCAACCACAGAAGCTAATCCTAACCTCTTTGTGGGTTTTTTAAATTATTAACACTATGAAACACTATAGTATAAATAAATAAAGGAGTAACCCCCCTTGCTGGCAATCACCAAAACAAAAATCTAAACTGTCCACAGTTTAACATCTCCACAATCTATATACTAATAGCCAAGTGTCCCCTCTATGTGTGAATACATTTCCACTGATAGGGGGCTCACTCTCCCTCAACAGGTTTTTCTACAGGCTCAGGGGACTCTGTGGGACTGCAGAAAAATCCAAAAAGTAACAAAAAACCCAAAATCCTCAGAGAGGATTGAATCCCCCCCCCATACCTTTTGAAATGGCCCGTGCAGGGATCTACTCCAGGCCCCACTGCATTGACAGTGAGAGATTAGAACATTTTGGGGGAGGGGGAAGGCTTCTAAATGGCTGTCAGTAAAAGGCAGGGGAAGGGGAAAGGGCCCTTTCCAAGCCTGGTTTGGCCTTTCAGGGAGGGATCCTTAGGTCCAGCCCTGACAACGGTTGCCAGTGCCAGACTGGGAAATCCCTAGAGTCTACAGAGGGCTGGGTTTGGGGAAGGGAGAGGCCTCAGCTGGATATAATGCCACAGAGTCCAGCCTCCAAAGCAGTCATTTTCTCCAGGGAGACAGATCTCTGTTGTCTAGAGTTCCATTGTAATTCTAGGGGTTATTCAGTTGTAATTCCGCACTTGGCAACCCTAGGCTTGGCAGCAACTTGATGCCATCTCGCTTTCAGAACTTAAGTAGGCCCGGCTGCTTGCTACTGTTAATCAGCAGCCACCTTATGAAAGCCAGTGCGATGTGCCAGAGCTTCAGATTAGGGTCTGCAAGACCCATGTTCAGATCCCCATCTTGTGGTGGAAGCTGACTGGGTGATTGTGGACCAGTTACACACTTTCAGCCTAACCAACCTCGCAGATAAAAAGGAGGAGAGAATAATGTAAGCTGCTTTGGTCCCCACTGTGGAGGAAGACTGTAATTTCCCTAGGTAGAGGCTGTGAGGGAGGGGGGTGGAGATGGAAAGCTGAAGACAGAGAGGCAGATAAAGGTAGGTTGGGTGGGAAGGAAGTAGGTTTGCCAACTCCAGGTTGGGAAATTCCTGGACATTTGAGGGGTGGAGCCTGGGGAGGGTGGGATTTGAGGAAGGGAGGAAACTTCAGACCAGTATAATGCCATAGACACCACCTTCCAAACCAGCCATTTCCTCCATGAGAACTACCATTCACAGCCTCCAGGAGATCACCCAGAATTACAGCTGTTGTCCATGTGACAGAGATCAGTTACCTTGGATAAAATGGGTGCTTTGGAGGGCAGAGTCTATGGCATTATACCTGGCTGAGGCTTCTTCCCTCCCCAAGCCTCACTGTCTCAAGGCATCACCCCCAAATCTCCGGGAATTTCCCAATCTGGAGCTGGTAGCCCTAAAGTGGATTGATCTCTGTAGCTGGGAGATCCGTTGTGATTCCCAGAGCGCTGCCACTGCTAATGTGAGGGGGGAGTTAACAGGTGGGTGGCTAGGAGCACTGCCACCACTGCTACTGCTGTGTGGGATGGGGGAGGAAGCAGGCAGGAGGTTAGGAGAGTGATGGGGGCAGAGAGAGTGATGAGGTGGGGGGCAGAAAGAGTAATGAGGTGAGGAGGCAGAAAAACAAAGAATGGTGAGGGGGCACAAAGAGAGGTGGTAACAAGCATGGAGGAGAGACAGAAAGTAACAAAGGGGGTGCAGAAGGGAGAAAGAGGGTAAGAGAGGTAGGGGGAAAGGGGAGGAAGCAAAGATGTGAGGAATGGGATAACCATCCCACAAGTTTCTTGCAGGTCTCCACTTGTTTCTTATACTTCCATATAATTCCATCATTGCTGTGAAAAGCTCGATTCATCTACAAGGTGGTTCTGCAATGTTGCAAACATTTTAAGTGAAGATTTGTTTGTTGTTGTTTTTGTTTGTTTTTTTAACTTTGACACGTTTTATGTATGTGTAGATTTGAAAGTTTTGAAATGGTTTACATTGGGAATCCTTTAAGTGAAAAGATGTTTGTTCATTCCTTTTTTGTAGTTTTCTCAATGACAAACTTTAGATTTTATGTTTTCTGTTAAAAAAAAAATGTCTGTTTAGAACATTGTTTTTAATCTGTGGATTCTCCCCCTTTCAGCATTGGTTGGACAACACTAAGAGTATTAAAAAACAAGTTAAAAGTAAGTACCCACTCCTTTGTTTTCTGGCATACATTCTACTGTTCACCTAAATGTTGTGTTTATATTTAAAAAGTATTTACATCTCCAGAATCTACTTCGCAGTATTCAAAAGAAGAATGTTGTAATGCCAGAAACTTGGCAGCCGGCTAGTAGTGACATGATTCCCTTTGACTTGTGTTATATAATTGCTTTCTGGATGACACACTGAAGGCTGATTCATTCTGGAGCAAAAGGTTCTGAAGCACCTTTCGAATTGCCATAGATTTTTTTCTGTCTGTGGCCACTTCACTAAAGAGAAGATGGAGTAGATTACATTCTAACAACCTGTGTGTCACTGGCCTTTTAAAGAATTCACATGACTTTCTTTGTTGGGATTAACACATCTGACAAAGGAGCTGCCCTAGTAATAAAATGCAAAACGAGGCAGAAAGTTAGAAGATGTCGCATAACAAATGTCTCAAGTTGCTGGAAGTCAAGACTGAGCATGAGCGCCTTCATGATCTCCCTGCAACAGTTTCTGTCACTGAAGGAGAATGAGGTGTGGAGTCTACCAAAACAGATGTTGCTCTGAGTCCTGACTGTCCTGAAGGAGGAGGGCAGTGAGGAGTGTGAATGAAGATGTGCCCTGCTTGCATGAGTATTCTGCTTGTTTACTCCTTGTTGTCATAAGTATAATTTCCACTATTCCAAAGTGGTGGCACATTATTAGGAAAATGCAGAATTTGATTTGGAATCACGTAGAGTTGATTTATTAATGAGATCATAGAATATTTCAGTGGATGGAGAAAGCTTGTGTCGGAAACAGTCTCCCTCTGTTAGGGGTTTATATTTATTACAGTAATAGGAGAAGACCTGGCCATAAAACTTTACTTGGATTTGTATAATTTGAAAGAACCATTCATTTGCCCTTAGCTGATTAGGGTGGAGGCTAAAAAAATGCTTGACTCTCTTAAGAAAATCTTGTCTACAGATTCTCCTATGGTCCTGGGGTAGGTGGGTCAGTCGCTACAATGGGAAAAACTCCTCCCTCTATTCCAGCAGGGTCACCTTGTCTTTGTCTGCAGCTCCTGTAGGGGGAGGGACTTCTCCCTCATGGCCCCAGATCTTCGACCCTGCCTCAAGGCAGGAGGACACTGTCTTGCATGTGCGGCTTGAGCGTGGCGATTCTCTTTTTTTCTTTTAACTTTTTGTTCTTTTCATTTAGGTACATGCCTCTCAGGCACAGCTCCCGGGTGTGTGGCCAGAGAGAGGCACCCGAAGAGCACCAGGGAGTAGGACGGGCCTGCCGCCCTACCCCCATCCCCATGCCATAGGATCAGGACAGGTTTTCACCCCTACACCCATCCCCCAAGCATGCCACCAGAGAAGATTGGGGCCAGGACGTAGAAACAGCCATCATTCCTTGGTATGGCTTGGCTTGCCAGCTGGAGCCCCAAGTTGAAGCATGGCCTCGGCCCTCCCTGCCGGTGCAGATAGGGTTGGGAAAGGCCCACACTCCGCGGCATGGCCTCACTGCCTGAGGCCCCAAGTCAGAGTGCGGCTTCTGCCCCAGCGCAAGCTGAATTGGGCCGTGAGGCAAGCTGGTGCCCCCCAGTGCGGCCTCACAGCCAGAGCCCCAGGCAGGAGTGCAGACCAGGAACTTTCAGCCCTACAAGGTCCAGTGCTTTCCAGTTGATGGCCGCAAGCATCCTCCAGGGGAACCATGGCAGCAAGCTATCCTGAGCCCTGGGCAGCTCTGTCTCCAAGGACTCTGGTAAGGTTGCACGGCATGTTATCCACGGTGGGGTTGGCAGATCCCCTGACCCAGCAAGGGGGCCCTCCAGGCTGGCAGTCCCACAGGAATCCTGGGCATGAATTTGGAGCTCTCAGGGGAGGGATGCCCAAGCCAGCCTTCTAGTCTGGCTCAAGCGAGAGATGCAGATGGGGTTGAAACAGGAGTTCAAGGCCTTAGTCTACCAAGTCTTGCCCAGAGGGTCTTCCAGCTCTCATGGCAGGAACTGGAGGTCCTTCTCTAGCAGTGCATCGGGAAGCAGGAGGACGGGAGGGGTCCCATTCGCCACCTCCTAAGAGACCAATGCTAGACTGTCATCGGGACTCCAGTCCACCCACGGATGATGGAATCCTCCTTGCAGAAGGAGGAGCTGTCTGAGGAGGAGAAGCCCTTGGTCACAACTACACAGAATAGACCGGTTC
>NW_015163144.1:138471-165118 GCF_001447785.1 Gekko japonicus
TCAGCAGGAGGTCTTCCACAAGCTCCTGCCCAAGGTGCTATGGATTCTGGAGATTTTGAGGGGCAGCGGGGACCAGGAGGACTCGGACACTAATGTGCAGGAAGGTTCCTCCAGATTTTTGCCCACAAAGGGAGCCCTCCCCCCACTAGGGATCCCTTTCTTTGGCAGCCTTTCACAGAATGGTCAAGGCTGAATGGGAGGCCCCGGCCAAACCCAAGACAAACCACCCCATCATCATCAAGCTTTACTCAGGGGTGGCCATGGTGGCGAGGTGGTTCAAACTTCCTAAGGTAGATGATCCTGCCGCTAAGCTGTGCTCATCTTCAGTCCTGCCAGTGGACGCAGAGGGGTTGCCGAGGAACCTATGTGGTAGGAGGATCTAATGGTCCTTGCGCAAAGACTTTGAGGCAGTGACCACGTCTCTTCGGACCTCCGCCGCTTGTTCCCTCTTTGCTAGGGCTACCTACACCTGATGGAAAGACCTGGTGGCAATGGAAAGAGATGTGCCCAAGGAAGTAAAAGACAGCTTGTAGAAGATTGCATTGGCCACAGCCTTTGCAGCAGATGCCTCCCTGGATGCCATCTAGCTTTCAGGTAGGTCCATGGCAGCTAGTGTCACTGTCAGGAGGAACACTTGGCTCCACAACTGAGAGGTGGACCCCTCTGCTCAAGCCAAGGGGGCCAGCATCCCATTCAAGGAGACACACCTGTTTGGGAAGGCATGGACAAATACTTGATAGCGGACAAGGACAAGAAGGACTCCCTTCCATTCCGTAAGAAGGAACACAAACCTAAGTGACCTTTCGGGAGCCCAGGCGGGCCTCTGGTTCCAGACAAGTCAGACCCAACAAAGGGAAATGGCAGTCCCAAGAAATCAGGGAGCAGGAATCCTTCCTTTAGCAGGCCAGCAACACAGCCTGCTAAAGGGGGTAAACAGAGCCTGTCAGCCTGACTACCATGGACCCCAGGGCCACAGGGGATAGGTGGTTGGCTCCAGGGCTTTATTGAGCAATGGAGGGTCACAGTGGGTGACCAGTGGGTGTTGGACACGATAGTTCTCTGGAACTCACTGCGTCTCCTCCAAACCATTTTGTATAGGTCCCAAGGAAGAAACGTCCTCTGGATCACCAACTGCTCGATGGGGCTATACAGTACCTTCTCAACATTGGGGCAATAGAGCCGGTACCAAGGGGTCAGGAGGCCTCAGGAGTTGATTCAGTTCTTTTTGTGGTGCCAAAAATGAATGAGGACATCAGGTTTATCCTGGACGTCAAGTGGCTGAACCGACAGATAAAGAAGAAACAGTTCAGGATGGAGACTGTGAAATCAATCATGTTGGCCATTCAGAGAGAGGAGTTCCTGGTCTCCATATATCTCCCAGAGGCTTATCTGCACATCCCAATCCAAGAAGTCCATTGGAAGTACCTTTAGTTTGCCTACAATGGGTATCAATTTCAGTATTGGGCCCTTTCCTTTGGGCTCAAGTCGGCCCCCAGGAAGCATTTTTTCTCTGGGTCAGTTTGGCCAGGGATCCTGGAGGGGTGTTTTTTTTTGGTCATCTTCTGGTCACTGGGGTTGGGGGGAGGTATTTGTGAATTCTCTGCATTGTGCAGGGGGTTGGACTAGATGACTCTGGAGGTACCTTCCAACTCTATGATTCTATGACCTGCTAATCAGGTCTGCTTCTCTCCAGAGGGGGGGAGAAGGTGTAGGGCAGATGGTTGCCTGTCTCTAGAACCACGGCTTCATCATCAGGGAGAAGAGAAACCTGGAACCCTCATGTTGCATACTGCACTTGGTGGTGGTGATAGATACGGGGATGGACAGGGTCTTCTTATCATGTGAGCAGCAAGAGAGGATCCTAGCAACAGTGCAGGAGTTTATGGACAAGCCACAGGGAGACCTCATGGTGCTTGTGCACCTCCTGGGGATGATGGTGTCCTGCCAGGAAATGGTGCAGTGGCCATGCCTTCACCTCTGACTGCTGCAACAGTTCCTCCTTCCTTTCCAATACCAGATAGCCAGCAGGCGGACCCGAAAGGTTTGGCTGACACAAGCCTTGATCCAAGCGCTCCAGTGGTAGGTGGACCCTTCCCACTTAGAGGAGGGGTCACCTCTGAGGGAACTACCAAGGGTGATTTTTACCTCGGATGCCAGCCTATGGGGGACCCACTCCCAGGGTTGAATGGCCCAGGGAACTCAGAGCCATCAGGTGAGGGGCACAGGCCCTTCAGAACCTCCTGGAGGGTCAGCAGCACATCTTGATCCACATGGACAACCTGACAGCAAAGTCATATCTGAACTGATGGGGGGGGGAATCGCAATACGGCTGCTGCAATGGACAAAGACCCACATGAAGTCACTGAAGGCAGTGCGCATAGCATGGCTCTCTAACAGTGTGGCAGACTAGCTCAGCAGGAGGGCACTGGACCAAGCCAAATGAATGCTGAACAGGGAGACCTTCCTGCAGGTACATTGCAGGTTTGGGGAGATGGAGATGGACCTCTTCACCTTGAAGGAAAATCACCAGCTACCAAGGTTTTACATGAAAATGAGGTCGACAAAGGCAGTGGTGGTAGATGTCCTGAATGGCAACTGGCCGGACCGGCTGTTGTACACCTTCCCTCCAATGCAGATCATTCAGCAAGTGATACAGAAGATTATAGATCAACAGGCTGAGATTGTCCTGATAGTGCCCTTCTGGCTGCGATGGACCTGGTTTCAGGACCTATTGAGGCTCTCAACCATGTATCTGTGGAGACTACTGCCAAAGGGGGGATCTGCTTCCATGGCCCAAATTGCTAAGCCTCACATCTTGGAGGTTGAGCTGTCAATGTTCAATGTTATCTGGATAGGGTCATTGACATTTTGGTGGCCTCGAGGAAGGAGTCCACCTATAGGGTCTACAGTAATTCTTTAAACATTGTTGTGTACAGAGGGCGCTAGAACCACTTAGGGCCAGAGTGGGGGAGGTCTTCACCTTCCTCCCGGCTGGCTTGGGCAAGGGCCTCAGCATCAGTACGCTCAGGAGACAGGTTGTGGCCATCTCAGCAGCTAGGCGAACAGAGAAAGGGAAGCCCCTATCTCAGCATCCCCACGTGAAGAGGTTCCTCAGAGGGACTGCCCTGATTAACCCCCCTCAGGCTCATCATTTTCCTACCTGGAAGCTGAATGTGGTGCTATCCACTCTGACCAGACCTCCCTTTGAGCCCATGGCAACATCTCCTCTAAAGGAGCTCACCTTTAAAACGACATTCCTGGTAGGCATCACTTTGGCTAGAGGGGTATCGAAGTTCAGAGCCCTCTCATCCAACAAGGAGCTGTGTGTCTTTCATTCTGACAGGGTGGTACTCTGCCCAGACCAGGCCTTCATCCCAAAGGTCAACTCTGTCTTTCACAGGACAGAGGAGGTAGTTCTTCCCTCCTTTTATCCTAATCCCAAGCATGCTAGGGAGAAGGAGTGTCACTGTCTGGATGTCAAGAGGGCCTTAAGCTTTTATCTAGACAGAACTAAGCTCATTCATAGGACAGATTCCCTAATTGTGTCCTTTCATAAGTCATCCTTAGGGCACAAGGTTCTCTATGTCTACCATTAGCAGGTGGGAGAAAGGCTGCGTCATATCGGCCTACAAGACGGCAGGGCTAGAACTAGCACCTGGCATGACAGCACACTCTTTCACAAGAGCAGCTACCTCGGCAGCGTATAGGTCCTTTCCTTCTCTGGAAGTTATCTGTAAGGCTGCCACCTGGAAGTCAGTACACTTCTTCACCAGGCCCTATAGGATAGACAGGTGGGCTTCAGCTGAGGCTGCCTTTGGCAGGAGGGTGCTGCAGCAGATTGTCTCCATCTAGGCACCGTCTTGCCCCCCCCAGGGACGTAGTGTTTTTGTAGGTCCAACTTGTAGTGACCAACCCGCCCCAGGACCACTGGACAACAAAGATTTATCTCAATTACTGTGAATCTTCCTTCTCAGTGGTTTGTGGCTGGGTTGGTTGATCCCACCTGAGGGTTCTCAATCTGTTGGTATCTGGGCAGGGAGATGGCATGCAAGAAGAGACAGGGCAGGTGACCTTGTTTTCACCTTCAGGTTTTTCTGTCAGTCTCGGAAGGATGCCCAGAAGGGCCTCGGAAGGCTATCAATTAATGGACATCCCGGGGGTGGATGTTGAGGAATCGGTCTAGCCACATTACTTCGGGTCCTAGAAGGGACTACAGTGATTGGTGGTTGGAACCGAAGGTGGGTAGAGGGAGAGAGTTGTTGGTTTGTTTCCTTTCTTGGCTTTAGAATGATACTGGAACCAGGAGGAAGAAGCCCCCTCCCCCTATAGGAATCGCAGACAAAGACAAGGTGACCCTGCTGGAACAGAGGGAAGAGCTTTTCCCATTCGTAGCAACTGACCCACCACCACCACCACCAAGAAGGAAGATTCACAGTAAGTGAGATAAATCTCCATTTGACTCTGAATTCAGTAGTGTGTGCTGATGCCCATGGCAAATACTCCCAAGATTATAAAGGTATAAAGAGTTTCCAAGGATTTCACTGGATGCACAGCCAAGATAAATTGATTTTCCATTCATGGAGAGTGCCTTGCAATATTGGGACTAAACTAGAGTGATCTGTTCTTGCACACGCAAATAAACTTAATGTGATATGACTGTTGAGTAGGCTTCCTAAGATTCTACCGCAAGTTCTGCAGTAGGGGAAAACCTCGACAGCAAGCAGAGACAAGCACAAGGGAAACGGTGTCATATGATCCAAGCCATCATGGTTAGGTCAATTATCATAATGTTGTGAGTATAATTACTAAAGAAAGTATCTGCCGAAAAATTACTTTGCTGCCAATAACCCAAATACATTTTTTTTTATAGTTGGTCCACCCTACTGTCTCCATCTTCGTGTAAAGTTTTATTCCTCTGAGCCAAATAACTTGCGTGAAGAACTCACAAGGTACATAGAGTGCATATCTTTCCACATCACGGCACGGAAAGGAAACCAAAAAATCTGCTATAAGCCGTGGCAGAAAGCAGAATTGGCATAATAATAAATAAATTGGCATAATAATAAATCATTACTATTCATTGTATCCTGTTCTTGTGATTTTATTATATTGTCTAGCAGGGCATTGTGTGGCTTGGATCCAGCATAGCGTTACCAAGGATGGAAGGATTTCTGCTCTTAGTGTGGCTTTCTCACCTTTGTCCTCCCTCTGTAGCCTGAATTCGTGCCCCCCACCCCCCAATACATGGAACAGGAGCCCCTCAGGAACAGCATTTCAGGCTGCTGTGTGAGAGAATTTGCTCTCCATGGTCTGAAATCTTTCTACCCATGGAAGAGCTTCCCTGGATCTGAGCCTGTGCCTTGTATTAGTTTTGTATACTTCGTATTGTTCTGCTTTGTGAGCTGCCTTGAACAGGTCTGTGGAGAGGCAGCACATTTAGTTTCCAATTTATTAAGGGGCTGCAAAACATGTGTTTATAGTACTGCATCTAGTAGGTTCCTCTGAATCTGCGTGTCACCTCTATAATTGTTTCATCTATAAATAAACAAAACTTCCAGTCATCATGTACCGTCCCTGAAGGACATGGCCAGGGGTGATTTGCAAATGGTCCGCCAAGCGTCTGATTCTGGCAGTCCAGTAAATATTGTTTTGGGGGGTTTCAGTGACACGGTGGTTCTTTGGGATGAGGGTTCTGGACCGGAACCTGTAATGCTCTCACACTGTCCATCTGCTTCAGACTTTGCCTTGTATTAATAATCATAACTAGATCAATTCATGAAATGCTTTTTGAGGAAATTTTGCAGATTGGGTGTTAACACTTTCCAACCGTTTTGGAAATTCCTCCTTTTTTATTTTGAAAATGTGTAATGGGATCTTAAGACAAGCTACAAAATGAAATTCTTTTAACAAGAATTTCATCCTCTTACTGTGGAATGCATTGCTCTTTGTTTCTGTGCCCCAAAGTGAGACACCAGAGCGCAACAGCTGATCATTCTAGATCGTTCAAGTATCAGGTTAATATTTTAAAGTTCATATTAAGAGCGACTGCCTAGCCGTAGGGCTGGCCATGTGAACTGATGGCTTTGTTCTTGCTCTTTCTTCCTGTAAACAGGTATTTATTTGTCCTTCAGCTAAGACAAGACATTCTGAATGGCAAGTAAGTACTGCTGATAATTCTTCTAAGTATATGGCTTATTTCCATCAATGTGTGCTGCAAATACAAAAACATAGAGAGGACATGTATCAGTCACCAAAATACAGGATACACAAAATACTCATTCAGCTTTGTGCAAGTGTGCAGTTTTAATAATTGCCGATAGTCATAAATAACCGTGTGTGTGTGGTTTGCTCAGACTTGGGGCTGGATCCAGTGCAACATGAGGGCAATCACAGGCAAGGATATTTCCTGCTGTTTCCCTTGAGACCTCGTAGACTGATCAAAAATGGACGCTGGAAGTCGTGGGACCCTCAGTGACAAAAAGCCATGCATCCCCTGGTGCCTCAGTGAAGAGGGTGAAGCAGATCTCAGGTTCCCTTTTCCACTATCTTTTCCACCTTTGATGCAAAAGCAAGGTGGTGACTATCTTGCCCAGCTCCTGTTTGTCAGTGCAGCTCTCTTGTCCGGCCAGGCCAAGTGGCTCTTATCAGTATAGGTCCAATGACTTCTGGTAGCCAGCTTTTCAGAAATTTCAGTTCCTGGGAGAAGAGAGAAGTAGCAAAGATCCATGTCCGTGAGCACCTTCCACAACTGCTTTGCTGGATCCAGCTGTGGTATTCATAAGCCCCACAGTTATTCTTCTTGGCTTCCTAAATGTTGCCATAATGTATTTTCATTACCCAGTTACAGAGAATACTCAGCTTCCTACAGGGCTATAAAATGTTTGTGAAGGGCAGCCTTTTGGATGGGGATGTATCGTTTTGTGTGCTACTTGCTTTGTGTTAACTATGTTAGTTTCTTCTGCATCTTGAATTGGAGCTTATTAATCATGTGCCTGAGCAAGATACCTGTAGAACCGGTCGTCAGACTTGTCTGACAACTGACTTGTCAGAATTTTTCTTCGCTCAGTTAATATATGGCAGTCCGTGCAGTCTTAAAACTTCCATGATTCTAAACTTTATATAATTCGCAGATTGTTTTTAAATGCTGTTTTAATATTTTAATTAACTGTTTATTATTGCCTCTGTGTTGCCGAATGGCCTAGCTCAGGGGTGGCCACACTGCAGCTTGGGAGCCACATGGGGCTTTTTCACGCAGTCTAATTTAATGTTTATAAAAAGCAAATTTGCCTATTTTTCCGTAAAAACATGTGTGTAATATTCATGTCTTGCGGTTCTCAAACATCTGACGTTTATTCTATGTGGCTGTTACGTTAAGCGAGTTTGGCCACCCCTGGCCTAGCTATTGTTGTGATCTGCCGTGAAGCCTATTCATGGGAAGGGCAGACTATAAATCTGAATAAATAAATGAAAATAGTGGTGCTTCTTTAGACATACTTAGGAATCACTTATCACTACCGTGCTGCCTCTTCCAAATCCTTAGCATACTTTTATTTTCTAAATTGCCTGGGTTTTTTCTTCCTCTGTTACAGGTTGGAATGCCCATTTGAAACAGCTGTGCAGTTGTCAGCTTACATGTTACAGGGTGAGTGGGTTGAAGGGAATGGTGTGGGTGTAGTGCTAGAAGCCAAAGATCATTTCAGATCTGACTGGTTTCCTATAGAGACAGTGCTTAGGGGAAAAACCATATGTACAGTTTCATAGTCATTGTGTGTCCCTATGATGGGAAGTTGTAGTTGGCTGTAGATTCCCATCATATGATCATGGCATGAGAAAGAAGTGGGGGGCTGGCAGGATCACTAAGGCGTTACTGCTGGGGCAGGCTCCCTCGTGGCTTTAAGCATCCTGCAACTGCTGCTGCACCTGACAGACAACCGCCTGTTAGGTGTAGGATGTGGGGGGAGTGTGTTGGAAGCCATCCCACTTCCTCTCCTACACCTGGCAGGCAGCTGCCTGTCCAGTGTAGGAGGGGGAGGAGTATTCGAAGCCACTGTGGAGCTGGGGCTGCACCTGACAGACAACCGCCTGTTAGGTGTAGGAGGTGGGGGGAATGTGTTGGAAGCCACCCCACGTCCTCTCCTACACCTGGCAGGCAGCTACCTGTCCAGTGTAGGAGGGGAAGGGGGGAGGAGTATTCGAAGCCACTGTGGAGCTGGGGCTGCACCTGACAGACAACCGCCTGTTAGGTGTAGGAGGTGGGGGGAGTGTGTTCAAAGCCACCCCACCTCCTCTCCTACACCTGGCAGGCAGCTGCCTGTCCAGTGTAGGAGGGGGAGGAGTATTCGAAGCCACTGTGGAGCTGGGGCTGCACCTGACAGACAACCGCCTGTTAGGTGTAGGAGGTGGGGGGAGTGTGTTCAAAGCCACCCCACCTCCTCTCCTACACCTGGCAGGCAGCTGCCTGTCCAGTGTAGGAGGGGAAGGGGGGAGGAGTATTAGAAGCCACTGTGGAGGTGGGGCTGCACCTGACAGACAACTGTCTGTTAGGTGTAGGAGTTGGGGGCAGTGTGTTGGAAGCCATCAGAGAGGCTGGGCCAGCAGCTTTGCTTCACCTCATAGGTGGTTGTTGGCCACTCCTGATTTCCTCAACTGTCATTAACTCTCTGCAGTCCCCTGTAACTGTTGGGGTTTTTTAGAAGAAGAAGAAGAAGAGATTGGATTTATACCCCGCCCTTCACTTGGAGTCTCAGTCAGAGCGGCTTACAAACTCCTTTCCCTTCCCCTCCCCACAACAGACCCTGTGAGGTGGGTGGGGCTGAGTGAACTCTGACAGAAACTGCTCTTTTTCAAGGACAGCTGTGCCAGAGCTTGTGACTGACCCAAGGTCACATCAGCAGGTGCAAGTGGAGGAGTGGGGAATCAAACCCGGTTCTCCCAGATTAGAGTCCACGCACTTAACCACTGCACCAAACTGGCTCTCAGAACACTGAGCTCTGCAGCTGACCAATCAGAGAGTGGGGGGTTCAGAGAGGCAGCTGCCTAGCAGCTGCATACCCTGTTTCCCCGAAAATAAGACCTACCCAAAAAATAAGCCCTAGCAGGATTTCTATGCATTTGTGGTATAAGCCCTAGTGTGTCTTCTTGAGAAAAAATAAATATAAGACAGTGTCTTATTTTCGGGGAAACACGGTAGGAATCAATGGGGGAGCACATTTTCCCCATTTTGACCCACTTAGGGGTCGAATTTCTAAAAATCCCTTCTTAGTGAGCATCTACGCCACGGTAGGAGTGCTCTCCCCGATTTTGGTGTCTCTAGGTCCAGGGGTTTGGCTTGGGCGTTGATTTTACGGGGAGGGGACTTTCGTTTATTTATATAGATGTTGCAGTTTTGCTCATCAAGGATGAAGGTTCTTTATTGAGAGATGGGATCAGGTACTCAGAAGAATGTTACCTGCATATAATTACAGCTGTTGCTCTGAAACTGACAAATAGAATCATAGAATCACCGAGTGTCATCTAGTCCATGTAGGTCATCTAGTCCAGCCCCCTCCTCAATGCAGGATCAGCCTGCTGTATCAAAAGACAGCAGAAGTGAAGTTGGAAATAAATAAGCACAAAGGAGAAAATGAGCTTAAAAGGAGCACTTCTTCTTTTCTGCCGATGTCTTTGTGACAACACAGTTTCCCCCCACCTTTTTATCATAAGGCTACAAATCTAATTACAAATTTTAAATCCTAAAATTGAGATAATTTACAGGCTATAGATTTGTGCTTGTACAGGCAGCTTTTTCTAGCTATTTTTGTTGGCTGTTATGCTTGGCATTATTTACTTTATGTAAAAGAGCAGTTTGCTGAAGTGACCATCATTCAAATGCCAGTGAAAACAGATGTAAGAAAGCAAAGTTGGTACTAGGAAAGTGTGTCTGCAGAGGGCATTAGAGAGATCAGTCACCACTGTATAAGAAGTCTGTACCACTGGCCTAATCTCGAAAGAAAGAGCCACGCAGAGCACATCGGGCCTCAGAAGGCGACCTCAGACTGTAAGCAGCTTCATATGGAAGTAGACTGTCCTTCACTGGTCTCGAGGTATTTTGAGCATTATTAGTTGAAGCCAGCACTTTGGATTATACCCAGAAGCTTATGGGAAGTCTGTGGTAGTGCCCTTACCACTAGTGACATGGGTTCACTTTGGAAATTCCCACTCATTAGTTGCATTTCTATATTCTGAATGCATTTATTTAGAAAACGTATATGCTGCCTCTCCAGAGAGCCTGCTTGAGGCAACTCACAAAATAAGACATGATTAAATCCTGTACATTCACATATTATTTAAAATACAGGAATTTTATGAACACTGGTCAAAAGCAAGCCCACAAGCAATGCATTGAAGTAATCTAAGATGCCATAATATGAGGTTGTCATGGAGCTACTTGTCTAAGAAGACTGGAGGGAGCATGTTTTGCATGAGGTGCTGCATACTCTGGTACACTGAAATTTCAATTGTATTAGCTTTCACCTATTTTCCATACTGCTTCACTCTCAGATAGGAGTTGCCTGTGGATTGGTGTGATAGGAATTTTATAAAGGAAGTCTCTGAACTCACTCCTAGTATCTCTGGTGCTTCCAATAATCCCTATAGCCTCCTTAGATCAGTCATAATGGCATTTAGACAAATAAGTTGATTTTGAGCTTAACCGTGTACCAGTCTAGAGTATTTAAAATAACACTATTGTATTGATAAAAGGAGTTGAGAAGCGTCAAAGAACACAGGCAGTTGAGGACAATAAAACAAAAGGTCAAAGTATTTCTAGCTCTACGATGATTTCTAGCTCTAGCTCTTTTCTCTAGCTCTACGATGATGGATCATGTAGAGCTGGATCCGAATTTTAAATGTTATTAGGTTAAGTTGATGGACAATAGTTTCCGCAAAAATGAAGTAAACCTGACGTTTCTCCTAGGCACTAAAAACCATTTTTCAAAGGGGTGCTAGGTGAAAAGGCTTTGGCTTTTTGGTTTGGATCCTGTTGTATAGTTCCTGTTCCAGCTTCTCTCTGGCCATTGCAAAGGCTTTGTTCTGCTACAGTGCTTGCTTCCTTTGCTGCTAGAACTTCTGTGTGTTGCAAGATCAGTGATTTTCAAGGAGCCCTTATGGACACAGAAGTGCTGATGAAGAGTCTAGGGGTGATCCTGGATACCTGGCTTTCTGTGGAGGTGCAGGTCACTCACTGCTGTTGCTACGTCTGCCTTTTACAGTCTTCGGCAGATCAAGCCACTGGTTCCTTATCTCTCCTCCCAGGACTTGGCTTCCAGGTTAGATTACTGTAACTCTTCTATGCAGGCTTACCCTTGAGTGTGATCTGGAAACTCCAGCTACTACAAAATGCGTTGGCGCGCCTGCTGACTGCGACACATTCAGCCGGTCCTACGCTGATTGTACTGGCTACCAATTGAGTACCAGATCCACTTCAAAGTGGTGGTACTAACCTTCAAAGCCCTGTGCGGCTTGGGACCAACGTATCTAAGACACTGTCTATCCCCGTATGTCCCCTGGAGAGCCCTGCACTCAGGTGATAAACATTTGCTGGTTGTCCCCGGCCCAAAGGACGTCTGCTTAGCTTCGACCAGGGACAGGGCCTTTTGTGCCGTGGCCCCTGCCTGGTGGAACATGGTCCCGCTTGAGACCAGGGCCTCGCGGGACCAATCATCTGGCCTCCCTTGCTGAAACTGCCTTATTGCATCTGCCCACATAAGCAAGATGGTATTGTTGCTTCTCCGGGTACTCTTGCTGTCATCTATTCAGCACTGCTGAAACCCTATAGATTAATGTATAACAGGCCATCTTTTAACAGTGGATTTGAGTGAATTACTGTTATAATGGTTTTAATGATTGGTAAAGTATTTGTTGTTTCCCGCCCTGAGCCCGCTTGCAGGAAGGGTGGGATATAGATCAAACAAAGAGGAAGCAAGTGCCACAGCAGAGGAAAGGGACTGCATGAGGGGAATTATGTCACAAGATCCGAGCCTTGGAGTCCCACCACCTTCTGGAAGCTTTTGTATTGGTAGTTCAGTTGGCTTCCAGGAGAGCTAAACTCATTTAAGAGGCTAGGATTAGCCAGTACTCTCATGGTCAGGTGGTCTGTGACTACTTGCTTTGGAAATAGATTTCATCATGAAATTAAAAGACGCCTGCTCCTTGGGAGGAAAGCAATGGCAAACCTTGACAGCATGATAAAAAGTAGAGACATCACCCTGCCAACAAAATTCCGTATGGTCAAAGCAATGGTATTCCCAGTAGTACTGTATGGCTGCGAGAGTTGGACTATAAGGAAGGCCGAGCGCCGAAGAATAGATTCTTTTGAATTATGGTGCTGGAGAAGACTCTTGAGAGTCCTCTGGACTGCAAGGAGATCAAATCAGTCAAACCTAAAAGAAATCAACCCTGACTGTTCCCTGGAAGGCCAGATACTGAAGCTGAAGCTCAAATACTTTGGTCACCAAATGAGACGGGAGCACTCACAGGAGAAGACCCTGATGCTGGGAAAGTTTGAAGGTCAAAGAAGAAGGGGACGGCAAAGGATGATATGGTTGGACAGTGTTATTAAGGGAAGAAACATGAAATTGAGCAAACTCCAGAGCACGACGGAAGACAGGAGGGCCCGGCATGATATGGTCCATGGGGTCGCAAAGAGTCGGACTCGAGTGAGCGACTGAACAACAACAAAGATTAAAAGATCTTGCAGCTGATAAAATAAGAGAAGGGATAATCTTCATTTTCCTTGAAATCCACATTTACAGGACATGTTTACAAAGCAAAGATTTGTCACTTTGCACCTATGGATTGGTGGATGCAGGATGGATATAGATAACTTAATTGTATGAAATTAATTAAGAAAGGTCTTTGCTGTCACATACTCACAGGCTGTACACATCTACCAATCTATAGTAAAGCTGTAAGACACAAATGATTTCTTCAGTGAGTTCTGGGCCATAACATCCAGAGGCTCTGATAAATTAAAGTACTTGAGCTTGTCCTGCCTACTATTCTTTGTCTTGCGCCCTAAAGATCTATTTCATGTTCATCCTTCCAAATGCTAGTAAAGCTAATGAGCCCTGGTCTTGTGGGGTTCTAACCACTGTGCTGTTCATTCATTTGCTACTACCAAGCCAAGGCTGGACTTGGATTGTTATTTTTTTCTTGTTCAAAATGTTGTGTGTAAATTTAAATTAGATTATTTCTGTATGCTTAGAGGTGAAGATAGAGTACAAGAAACAAATCCCTGCTTTAGATATGGTAAGGAGGCAATGAGACACTCAAGGTTATGGGCACAGGGTTTCCCCCCCAAATGGTACATCTGATCCTCTAGAGAAGAGTCGTTCCATATGGGGTAGCCATGTTAGTCTGTAGTGATAAAATAAAGCTGGAATCCAGTAGCACTTTAAGACTCACAAAATTTATTCCAGAGTAAGCATTCGTGAGTTAGAGCTCACTTTGAGTAAGATGCAAAGTAAGAAGCCTCATATATTAGGTAGCACACAGGCATGAGAAAAGAAATGAACTTGCTTGGCTTTCCTGCACTGCTGCATACAACACGTAAAGTTAAGCTGTAGTTGGTGAAGAGAAAATAGGCATAGATATCGGCTTGGCTCCTGCCTAAAATTTCTAGAGGCACAATGAGTCCATTTTCACTGATTCACTTCTCCCATAGGAGACCTCTGATTTCCTGTCAAGCTGTTTTTAGACGCCCCTCTTGCCCAGGAACAGCGTTTCAAGGAATATTGTGGGCTCCCACGAGAGGGAGGAATGCCCCATATACCTGCAGAAATTCTAGATAGGATCCAAGGTGCAAGTGGAGAGCCAGTTTGGTGTAGTGGTTAAGTGTGCGGACTCTAATCTGGGAGAACCGGGTTGGATTCCCCACTCCTCCGCTTGCACCTGCTGATGTGACCTTGGGTCAGTCACAAGCTCTGGCACAGCTGTCCTTGAAAAAGAGCAGTTTGTGTCAGAGCTCCCTCAACCCCACCCACCTCACAGGGTGTCTGTTGTGGGGAGGGGGAGGGAAAGGAGTTTGTAAGCCGCTCTGAGACTCCGAGTGAAGGGCGGGGTATAAATCCAATCTCTTCTTCTTCTTCTTCTTCTTCTTCTTCTGATTGCAGGTAGGTAGTGGTGAGATGGAGAGAGAGCCTAATTTCCCAGCTGGGGCTTCAGGAAAGATTTAAAGATCTTCTTGCCTTACCATCTGGCCACCAGAGCTGAGATGGCCCTAGATTTTTCATACAAATACGGACAACAGCAAATGCAGTACTCAAAACTTCAGACTTTGTGTCTAACTTTGTAGATGTTGTTTAAATCAGCTCGAACCCAAGCTAGCTTTGACAGCAGTCCTCTAAATCAGGCAGGCAGCATCGTGGAGTAAATTGCAGATTTAGAAACCTCCTTTGTGGCAGATTGAAAAGCTCATGAAAATGCTACTTAGAAGTTTTTAGAATAAGCAAATTGGTATTCAAGACACAAGATGTGTATTAAGGTATTTATGTGGCATGAAACTGAATGATTTTTTTTATTCAATAAGCCATTTCTTTCCCTGACCTGAATTTTTTTCTCTTATGGTATAAACTCATTTTTAAGGGGTTCCCCCCCCCCCATTTGGGCTTTCATTAGTTGGTGTGTGGGTATCCAGCAGAAGGTGACAGGAAAACAAATAACCATTCAGAAACAAAAATGTGTCTTTTATGCTGTTAGCAATACTGAAGGGGAAATGCGTATCTTTTCAAGCTCTTGCAAAATTATTCGTCTTCACAAAGGAAGAGCTAGCAAAAAATCTAAGCAGTATGCAGTGCTTTCAGCAGCCAGCCACAGTAAATGTACAGCATAGGGTTGCCAGGACCCCCCCGGCCACTGGCAGGGGATGGGGGGTAGGGTTGCCAGATTCAGGTTGGAAAATTCCTGGAGGTTTGGGGGTGGAGCCTGGAGAGGACAGGGACAATGCAATAGAGTCCCACCCTCTAAAGCATCAGTGTTCTTCAGGGGAACTGATCTTTGTAGTCTGGAGAAGAAGTGTGATTCTGGGGGATCCCCAGGCCTCACCTGGAGGCTGGCATCCATAGTACATCACTTGATTTACACAAAACGTGATGGCTTGCTGCTGAATAAATGAACTGATTTCACTGCAAAACATTTATTTGCTTGCTGTGTGGAAGAGCTGTCCTGAATATTCTCCTAGTGATTCTCTTGCTGAATATTACAGTTTAGCTGGGATGGGATTAATAAAAACAACACCAAAACAGCTTTTTAAAATTCTGTTTGCCATTGATTCCCATGTCAGGTGATAACCTCAGTGCCATGTTACCCTTCTGCTTATTGTTGCTTACTCTGAAATAAAAAAACTCTCTTTTTTCTCTCCCTTTCCAAAAACCTTGTTTGAAAAACAGCATTCATTCCTGGCTTGCATTGCCAGTTTGAAGTGGAAGCCCAAATCCTTGGTTGCATTGAGAGGCTACAAACCTGATTTGTTGCCATGTTTATGTACTCCCTTTCTTTTACATGTGGAGAATAATGGAAAGCCTTCTGGTTTCTGAAGCCATCACCCCCAGTGTTGACATCCAAATGCAAGCACCCAGGCAAATTGGAGGATTCCCCCTGCCCCCCCCTCCCCACAAACCTGGAGCAGTTTGAAGGCTTCTGAAAGCAGGAAGCTTTCACTTTCCTGCATTTATTTATTTAATTTGATGATTTGTATGGCGCCCTCCCCACAAGCGGGCTCAGGGTGGGTTCCATCATCGAATTCACAGTACAACAAATTGACAGTTAAAATATATCTAAAAACCTACCTAAAAACAGTAATCAATAAAAGACCGGTGACTCAACAGATTTCAACAAGAAGCAGTTTGTTCCCAGGTGGCCATTCGGATCTGAGGTCACTGGAGGGGAGGCCAGTCAGCATGTGGGAACCTGCTGCCTCAGCTGAAAGCCTGGTGGAAGAGCTCTGTCTTGCAGGCCCTGCGGAACTGTAATAGGTCCTGCAGGGCCCTGATTTCTGATGGGAGCTCATTCCCCCAGGTAGGGGCCGGGGCCGAAAAAGCCCTGGCCCTCATTGAGGCAAGTTGGACATCCCTGGGGCTGGGAACCCCTAGGAGGTGTTGATTGATAGATCATAAGTTCCTGTGGGGCTCATATGGGGAGCAGAGAAGGAGCAAATGCAAGCACATGAGTGATATAGCAACACGCTAGATTCATGCCTGTCCCAGACACCCACCTGTTTTTGATGTCTGAATCCAGCCATAATGGGAAAAAATGCCTTCTCAGTTCACATGTGAGCTGATTGAAAACTCCCTGAGTTGCCAGCTAAAATTTTGTGCACCCTTGCTTCCTAAGACAGCTTAGAGGGAACTCTGTTCCTAGGGCTTAGGATCTTGTGATGCCTTTATTAAAGATTTAATGTTAAAGTAGCTTGATATCAAGTATGAGGATGTTCTTGTCTTACATATTTAGTGTAAAATAATAAAAATAAAATCACTTGATGCTGACATTCGTACTTCTGAAAAAAAGCTGGGGGGTGGGAAATCAGCATCTAGAACACTTGAAGTGAAATATTGTATCATTGTAGATCATTTGGATTCTGCCCCGTTCCAATCAGTTAATTAGAAAATGCTTCCCTTTCCGGAATTCTTGAAATATTTCTCTTTGCAGCTGAACTTGGCGACTATGACCCGGCTGAGCACATCCCAGACATCGTGTCAGAGTTCAGGTTTGTGCCTCAGCAGACTGAAGAGATGGAACTGGCCATCTTTGAGAAGTGGAAGGAATACAGGTAACAAACACCCAAATAATGACATGAAACCATCTGAATCCTTTCCATTTATTCTGTGCATTCAGAATAGATATTGCTGTTCTGGGGAAAGGTTTTCTATCCCTGCTGGTACCTGCCTGAGTACTGTTGTTCTATTTATGTAGTGATAAATGAGATTATGTATTTCAAAATATGTGTGTCCTACAGTTTGTCCTAACCTAAGGAAACATATTAGGTAAAACGTTGTAATCACTGGTTGAAATGGCAAGAGTTATGTGGAGGAAATATGACTTCTCCTCTGGCACAATTTGTGTGGCTAGATAAGTGGCAGCTGGAGCAATGCATTTATTGGGTTTGCTTTAATTTTATCACCAGTGATTGGTCTTCAGAAGCCACTGTGGGCCTGTAGAATCCAAAATACATGATAGCTTGGAGGGTGTGTGTGTCTTCCTCAGCTTAGAGACTGTGTATGTGTAAGCTGCCTTTCCCCAGTTCTTACCAACTGCAGCAACTTCCACTATAGCTAAGATTGGGTGTTAAGTTGTCCAAACAATACTGTATGCCATCTGGATACCTACAGCGCCGGTGGCATCTCTACTTGGCAAACTCTCTAAGGTTCCACATACTAATTTTGTAATGAAATACTTTCCCATCCTGGCATTTCAAGGGAAAAGGTTCAGATGTGGTCATGGGGCATAAGAGAGCCAGTTTGGTGTAGTGGTTAACAGTGGTGAACTCTAATCTGGGAGAACTGGGTTTGATTCCCCACTCCTCCACTTGAAGCCAGCTGGGTGACCTTGGGTCAGTCACAATTCTCTCAGCCCCCCCTCCCAAAATCTGACTCACCATTTAAAAAAAGAGCTAGAGTTCCAGGCTGCCAGATGATCTTTGGATCTTCTGGATATACTACACCCACTGCCATGTGACAATTAATTAATTAATGGGGCACAAGTAAAATTGAGCTTGGAGACCAGCATTATTTGGTTGTGTCTGCTGACCAGGCCCGTAACTACAGTGGGGCATCTCGGGGTTGCCACCCCATCCCCAACTTACCACCCAGGCCTCCCAACTCCTTAAATGTTTATTTATTTTTATTTTTTTCACCGAGCTGTCATCCTGCCCTGCGAGTGCCAGCAAGCCTAGCAGCTGGTAGGGTAGGACCTTGTGGGTAGGACATAGCTGGGCCAGGGGCTGGGTGGAGAGCACCACCACTGTTGCCGCCACCACCACCGAGGAGCTCACAGCCTCTCCACCATCGTCACGGCCTCCTAGTTGTCTCGGCCCCACAGTAGGGTAGGCCAGTGAGGCTAAAATCCTAAACAATCCGCCAGGAAAGTGGAGTGGGGAGGCCACTTCCTTCCTGCCTGGAGTGTGCAGGTAGGGAATCAGCCTTTATTCTCATGCGTGCAAAACAGCATCAGCTCCTCCCTCCCGAGTGAGTCAAGGGCTATCCTGGGGCCGGTTTCCTCATGGGGGGGGGTGCGTGTGCAGGGGTGTGTGCAGGGCCCCCCCACTTTTTTAAATGCCCCCAAAGAAACAAAATCCGGGCTATGCCCCTGCTACAGACCCATGAAGATTTTCTCTTTGGTTCTCCGTCTAGTCTTAGTTTTCTCTCATGACATCTGCAACTTCTTTGTTTCATAACCTAAACTTCAGGGGACAAACACCAGCCCAGGCAGAAACAAATTTTTTGAACAAAGCAAAATGGCTGGAAATGTATGGCGTAGACATGCATATAGTTAAGGTAAGTGTTTGAAGTCCCAACTTTTTGTGGAATGATTATATTTTTTAATGTAGCGTTAATACTAATTACAAAAAATGAAATAGAAAGAAAACAATACAGTTAAGCCTGCAGGCTGTATACATGATGCTATATGGGATCAGTTTCTCATACAGCCCATAGAAGGCAGCTTCCATGACATGCAGTACAATCCTAAACAGACTTTCACCTTTCTAAGCCCACTGACTACAGTGGACTTAGAAAGGTGTAATTCTGTTTAGGATTGCAGTTGAAATCCTACTGCTTATGGGCCCAGCTGCTGTATCAGGCAAACAGACTTCACAGCAGTGTATTCAGTACAATTGGAATCGCTGACCCTATTTGAAAGCTATGGAAATGGAAATAAACTGCGATTCCATATTACTTGAAGACACATTCTGATGAAATTGGTAAAAAACTTCTTCCAACAAATGTGACTAGGACCTGGGTGACAACTCAGTGAAGCGCATAAAGAGTAGAAGCTCCCGATCTATAATAATTGTAAGGCCAATGTCTCATGTTGCTGTAGTGTGCATTGTGTGTGTGTGTTTTTAATATATTTTTAAAACAGCTCAGAGCAACAAACAATATATTCTGCAAGATCCAGAATTCTGCTTGTGGAACATGACTCTTTCCTTAGCCTGCTTACATGTCCCTGTGCCCATTCTAAGTCACTCTTGAGGGCCGGATGATCCTTGGGAATGGTATAAGTAGGCTTGCCAAGTCCCCCCGGGGGTGGGGAAACCCCCGCCCCAGAGGTCCATTCCCCGCCGCTGGCGGATCGGGCCCCGGGGGGAACCCCACCCCCAAAGTACGTGGCGTGCACGTCACCTGGAAGTAACGCGACCACACCGGGCACGCTGGGGGCGGGGCCACGGTCATCCGAGGGAAAACAGGAAAACCTCTGTGGTTCCCCCTCTGATGGTCGTGGCCCCGCCCCCAGCGTGCCCAGCATGATCACGTCACTTTCAGGTGACGTGGTTGCGGTGCGCGCGCTCCAGGAAAGAGCCGGGAGTCCCCCGCTCCAGCGAAAGGTAATACTTGGCAACCCGAGGTATAAGATATGGTGTAGGGTGCTGGAGAAGTAGAGAGAATTCACAGAACTCTTGAGTCCTGGCCATGACATCCATTAGGCATGCAGAATGTCCCAGGTTCAATTCCCCAGCATTCCAGTTAAAAAGATCAAGTAGCAGATGATGTGGAAGACCTCCGCCTGAAACTCTGAAAAGCTGCTGCTGGTCTGAGACTTAGTAGACCAGTGTAGGGTTGCCAAATCCTCTTACCCCTCTCAGCGGGGGAGCGTCGCCGCGGTCCAGGAATCGCTTGGACGCGCGCGCGCACCGGCAGCACGTCGCCGGAAGTGACGGGCGACGTGCTGACGTTGGGGGCGTGGCTGAGCTCGTCGGAGGGGAAAACCGCAGCTTGGGGGGCGGGGTTCCCCCCGGGCCGGAATTCCCCTGCGCCGGAAATCGGGCCGCGGAAGCGGGGGATTCCCCGCCCCCCGGCCCGATTTGGCAACCCTAGACCAGTGGTCCCATCCAGTATAAAGAAGCAACATATTTTCATTTGCTTGTCCGACTGGAAGTGCCTTTTGTTTGCACAATTTAAGGGGGCTGGCTCCATCATAAACAATTCAAAGTACAAAAATAAACTTCATAAAAACTATGATTACTCTGTCTTTTACGTAAGAGATAGTTCACTAGAACAGAATATATGCATAGTAGCAGAGTTTTAGACAGTTAATGATGCTGTAGCAAGATTAGAATATATGCATAATAGCAGGGTTTGTCTAATTGAGATATGTAACAATGCTGTAGCAAGATTAACTGCTCGGTCTTGACAATAAATGAAAGTATATTTAAACCAAAGGTAAAGTGTACCAGCATGAATTCGCACCTGTGGGGATATTCTGACTTAATATGTTAATTGCTGTCAATTAGGCAAGAGATGGTAATGATTATAGCCTTGGACTAACACCCACAGGAGTTCTTGTATTTGAAGGAGAAACCAAGATTGGCTTGTTCTTCTGGTAAGTTGGATCATTCATAATCCCTTTAGAGTCTACAGTCTAGCTCTTTTTAAGGACACCTAAACCATTTGAAATCCAAGCAAACATTATTCAATGCTGGTAATAAGAGATGGGCATGAACCAACTTATGAACCAAATTTTGTGACGAACCAGACCAGTTCATTGTTTTGTGAACCATGAGTCATGCAATCACGTTGTTTGCAAACCACCTACGAACCGCCATGTTTTTTGTGGCCGTTTGTTCGGTTCATAAGCAGGTTCTCTGTAAATGCCTTCCCTTCACTCACTGAGTCATGCTGCAGCGACGGCACACCTCAGTGCGTGAAGGGAAGACATTTAAAGAGACCTGCATGCCTTCCCTTCGCTTGCTGAGGCATGCCACGATGGCAGCACGCTGCAGCAAATGAAGGGATGTAGGTCTCTTTAAATGCCTTCCCTTCCCATGCTGAGGTGTGGCAGCAGCACGCCTCAGCGAGAGGAGGGAAGGCATTTAAAGAGACCTGCATGCCTTCCCTTCACTCACTGAGGTGTGCCACCACCATGGCGCACCTCATTGAGTGAAGAGAAGTCATGTCGGTCTTTTTAAATGCTCTCCTTCCGCTCGGTGAGTTGTGCCGCAGTGGCAGTACGTCTCAGCGAGTGAGGGGAAGGCATGCAGGTCTCTTTAAATGTCCTCTTATCACTCGGTGAGGTGTACTGGGGCAGCGGCGCAACTCCGTGAGTGAAGGGAAGGCATGTAGGTCTCTTTAAATGCCCTCCCTTCACTTGCTGAGGCATACTGCAGCAGCATTTGAAAATGCCCCCCCCCCCTTCCGCGGAAGCTTCCCCTAAATCATGAACCACCATTTTCCTGGTTCATGCCCGTCACTACTGGCAATCTCTGATACGTGCCTCCTCCACCAACAACACTATCCTTGGTGGGAGGAGGCAAAGTTCTTAGAAGTGAAGTGTTCGGTTTGAGTCTTTTGTAAAATTCGTGACTGTTGTGTTAGAATGCTTATTTGGGTATGATGATTCGTATTATATTGGAATTGATATGAAGTAACTTGCATGATCAGGGTGGTAGGGCCATTTTTTCCCCCGGCTTCCCCTCAAAGCACCAGATGAGTAAAATATATGATAAACAATACTTTGCTGAAATATGGTTTAGTTCCTTACTTAGTGTGACACTGTTCAGAGCCAAAGTGAAGTTTAGTTTCCGGGAACCATCTAGGAAAGCAATATAGTTGAATCAGATGCAAACATCCAAAATTAAAATTAAATTGATTGTCATTCTGTTGAAACTGTTGATGCATCCACCTGTGTGTTTGACAAGATACTATTCGTTAACTTGTAGTTTTTGTATATTTTAACTTGCATCACAAGATAATGTATGGATCTCCTTTGTGGTCTCTGTGCATCATACCTGTGGGAAAGGGTGCCTGTGCCTGACCCCATTGGTAACTTTAACAAGCCCTAAATCCTTCTTTCTCATGTTCCACCCCGAGGTACACACGGGGCTCCAACACGCATGCCCACAGGGGTGGAGCCCAGGTCTCCTGCTAGTTCTCTTCTGACCACTGTACCGAGCAGTCACTCTTCGTCCTGATCGGTAAACGTCTTCTCAAATCATGAGATCAACCTTATTCCTTTGACTACTTTTCTTTCTTACTATCAACTTCTTAAAAAAAAAAAGAACAGTAGGAAGACCCTGCTTTGTCCAATGTCCAATGTCTCTCCCCCCCCCTTCAGCCCTAACCCATCGCATGGCCTATGGAAAAACTTTGGGATTTCTTCAAATGCTGTAAAAATTGTGGGAGTAAACTCTCCCCCACAGACGGACACTCTCTGTGCCTTCTTTGCCTGGGGGAAGGCCACCATACCGACTCGCTTGTCAATTGTGCCAAGTTCTCCAGACCGATAAAAACCGGGCTGTCAGACTTCAAGCAGCACTGGTTGAGTTGGCTCTTTCACTTACACCAATGGCCACTCCTGCACACCAAGATGGACCCGAGTCGACACCAGGACCCTTGATGTTGACCCACTCGACCGCCCTCTTGGCCTTGGGAGAAATCGGCACCGACCGCTTGACTTTGAAGCGCTCAGGCTCTGCATCGAGATCGAACCCCTCAACACCTGCAAGGAAACACAGGGAGGGTAAAAGCGACAAGGTGGACAAGACTTCTAAGTCAAAGTCAGGACCAAAGCCATAGCCTAACAGTCCCCAACATGGCTCTTCTACTCTGTCGCTCGATGCCCCGATTGGGCGATTGTCACTGGCATCAAAGCTTACTACAGAGGCGCCGCCTCTCTGTTTCATAGACTCCCTAGTACACATCAATTCCTTGTTGCAGCCACTGCCTATGCTCTTCTCAGAATCAGAGGTGGATGAAGTTGACTTGACTCAGAGATCATCATGCCGCTCCTTGTCCAGTGACTCCTCTAGCATGAGCAGCGCCCACATCTGACCTGTCAGTACCAAGGATCATCGGGATTGATGCCCAATTGACCAATTTGGTGTCATGGTTAAGTGTGCAGACTATAATCTGGGAGAACCGGTTTTGATTCCCCACTCCTCCACTTGCAGCTGCTGGATGGCCTTGGGCAAGCCATAGTTCTGTCAGAGCTGTCCTTCAAAGGGCAGTTCTTGAAAGAGGTCTCTCAGATCCACCTACGACGCAGGGTGTCTGTGATGCCTCCCTTTGGGGCTGGGGCGTCTGCATGAGGGACCTCTGTGTGGGTGCCAGATGGGACCCTCAATACCAACACTGCCACATAAACTACTTGGAACTCCTTGCTGTCAGACTTGCCATCCAGTCATTCCATGTCCTCATACAGGGGAAGGTGGTATCTGTATTTATAGACAATGCCACTACCCTCAGCCGTGTGAATCAGCAGGGAGGCACGGTGTCCAGAAGCCTCTGCTCCCTAGGGTTAGACTTTTGGCTCACATGTATTGATTTGGGGAACTTTCCTGTTAGCCACACACTTATCGGGTGTTCAGAATACCTGGGTGGACAATTTGAGCAGAGGAGGGGCTTCTCTATATAAATGGAAACTCAACAAGGAATATCTACTCCCCATGTTTGAACGTTGGGGATTTCCAGACTTGGACATTTTTGCAATGCAGGAGAATCGAGAATGCCACTTCTTCTGCAGCAGAGGGGGAATGGACCCCCTCTCCCTGGGGAATGGACTCCTTTATCCATGGAGTGACCACTTCATTTTCTATTTCCCTCATTGCCCCCATGACCAGAGTGGTGGACAAACTGCTGAGGGAGAGGCCGAACTGTATTCTGATCATGCCATGGTGGCTCAGACTGGAGTGGCTTCCAGTGCTCCTGCAGCTGTATCACTTCCCTCCTGCCCAGGACCTCTTACTCACTGCAGGGGGATGTGTATTCCATCGCAATGTGACTCACCTGAAACTCACAGCTTGGCAGCTCTCCCTCAGCCTTTCTTTGACTGAGTGACATACTTAATAGTAGGAAACTGTCCACTAGACAGTCCTGTGCTTACAAATGGGCAAAATTCATCAGGTTTGTCATGCTTCCCCACTCCCCACCGGAGAATGCTGTGTGTGCCTTGGGCGCGGAGCAAGGGAAAGAAGGATTATGGGCTTGTTAAAATTACTGATGGGGTCAGGCGCCCTTTCCAACAGGTGTGAATGCACAGATGACCACTTGAAGATCATCAGTTACAGGTAAGTAACCTGTTTTGTCTTAGTACATAAGCAGAATATAGCAAGGGCTGTTTACAGTAAAGTACAAACATATGACTGGTTTTGTTTCTCCCCCCCCCCCCCCCCCCCCTCCCAACTGCACAGGCCGAAGATAACCAGGCTGGACTTCAAGAAGAATAAATTAACATTGGTGGTGGTTGAAGATGATGAACAGGTAGAAGAAAAGACCTTCCTGTTTTACCATGTTTTAGAAAGGAATAATGGCTATCAAAATGTGCTCATAGTTCTGTTGTTGTCATTGAATTGGCTCCAAAGGTGTCCTTCCATAGATGGAAGAAGATTCTTCTGTCAACAGATGCATCTTTAAATGCATTCCAGAAAGCTTAATCATGCCCAAAGTACCGTATTTGTTTGTCTAAATGGGTTCTTAATTGGATAAAACACCGCTCAAGCAATAAGAAAACTTTTTTGTGGTGCAGTGCTAAATGTGTATGTATATATCCCCTGAGGTGCCTATGTGGACATGCCTGAACGCACACTTTTATTAGGATGTATAGGCATACCTTGAAAGCCGTCAGAGGTTTGGGCTCTAATGCGTCTAAGAAACTATTGCACCACCTTCATGTCTTGTAATCAGTATGGAATGTGCTTTATACCTACTTGGTTTCTTTGTACAAAATTGTAGTGGCTTCCTCACAATTATGGAACATCTTCCTTACAGTTTGTCCCAAAAATGTATGTTTCTGTGAAGCTTAAAACTTTCTGTTTAGATTGGATAACATAAATTAAGTCTGCATTAGAAGGGCTCGTTTATAAATATGTTTTTGCCAGCTTATCATACATATATGGATTTTTTAAAAGTATTTTCCTAAGTCCTAGAGATGGGGCAGTGTTGGGTGACTAAATAGATGTGTCTGTGATAGAATGCAGCCAAAGTTAAGTGCTGATTTCAGTAGAGAGATTTAAGCACATGTTCAAATAGCCAAGCAAATGTTTACTGAGTGGCTGAATATAATTCCCTGCTACCTCTTAGTTTCAGAGCTGTCTGCCAGAAGGTAATCTTAAGGTCCCACCTGTTAAGGAGTTTATCTTTAGATTAGCTGTAACATTTATTCAGTCAAGCAATAGTTTGGTGGCTCAGTATCTCTCTCTAGTGCTCAAGGCAAAGGGAACATGTTATGAGCGGACCTTGTATTCCTAAATGGCTAAAATTGTTTCTTTAACTTATGCTTGGTATTGTCTATCTTTTCTATTATGATTGCATAATAATTATGATTGCATCACGTTGAAGGCGTGGCCCCGATCGTCGGAGGGAAAACCATAGAGTTTTCCCTTCGACGATCGGGCCACGCTCCCAACGTGATTGACGTGGTTGTGTCACCTCCGGTGACGCAGCCACACTGCACTTCAGGGGGCGGAGTTCCCCCCGGGGCCCGATTCTGCGGCGGCGGGAATCGGGCCTCCGAAGTGGGGGTTTACCCACCCCCACTTGGCAGCCCTAGTATTAATATAACGCATGATTAATATATGTATGACTTGATGATGTGTGGTACATCCAGTCTTGTTTGAATGACAGCCTCAACCTCTGTGATGCTTGAACGATGATTGTAGCAAAAGCTTTTTTCCATTGATAGGCCGTACAAATGCAAACGACATATAAAGTAGGAGTGCTGGGTTGCCAAAATGTACACCTGTGTGAAAGATTGAGTTCAATTTGTTGTGTTCTTTTCTTGTAAATTACATTAACTTATCTTGTGGGCCAAAAAGCAGGCCTCACAATTAAGCAGTTTGGTGTACCGCACACCCTGCTGCCCACCTGTCTCTCTGCCTGAGGTAGTGGAGGTGGTCTCAGGCATAGTGTTGAGGACTCTTGGACTGATTTTCTTGGGGGACTTCAACATCCATTTCAAGTCTACCTTGTTGGGACTGGATCAGTATTTTATCGTCTCCATGAAAACTGTGGGCCGGTCTCGGATAATTACGGACCCTCACACTGTGTAGATCACACTCTTGGTGTTCTGTTCTGAACAAGAAGAAGGTGATCTGAAGGTGGGGGAATTGATTATGGTCCCCTTGTCATTGCTCCATGTTTGCCTCAACCTCCACTAGCCACTCAGAAACCACATTCCTGCATGAAGCCGTAGCAGCCGGGCAACTGCCTCTCATGTACAAGGGAGGCAGTAACTTTAACTAAATTTTCCCTTTTACCCCAGCTTTCATGAGCGGTAGATGTGGCAGTCCACTCTGCAAGTTGCGACCGCTTCTGGGGTGAAATTAAAGCAGTCATAAAATTAACAGTGGCGACGTTTTGACGTGATTTGGTGGAGACTGGGAAGCAGGGCCGTAGCCAGGAATTTTCAGGAGGCACTGGGCACTAATTAAGTTAAAATGAACTAAATAAACACAACTCTGGAA
>NW_015163144.1:165158-174970 GCF_001447785.1 Gekko japonicus
CTGACACTGGTTGGTTCGCCTTGTCAGGGAAGTCCGTGGTGGGGCCCACAGGGCACGGCCAGGTGAGGGGAGCAGCATTATAATCAAAGTGCAGTTTGCTCATCTTCTTCATAAACAAGTATCTGAACAGTCATCTATGGTTTATGTTTTATCTCTGGTTTTATTGTGTGCCAAGGAAAGAGGAAGAAATGTAGGTCTTAACGATGTAAATATTAAGTACTGAACACTCTAACAGAACTGGTAGATCTTCTCTCCTGGGTTGTGGCTAGCACATGTTAGAGAGGAAACTTTTTCCCACTGAGAATGAATGTAGTTTTTGTCTGGAGCTGTGAAATCAGTATTCATGTGCCTTTTATGCCATAATGTTCTTTTATGTGTTGTCTTTCAAGGGCAAAGAGCAGGAACATACTTTTGTCTTTAGGCTGGATCACCCAAAAGCCTGCAAACACTTGTGGAAGTGTGCAGTTGAACATCATGCCTTCTTCCGCCTCCGTGGACCTGTCCAAAAAGGTTCCAGTCGATCAAGCTTCATTCGGCTGGGGTCACGGTTCAGATACAGGTCAGCAGTCTTTCTTTTATTCCAGGTCTCCTTGCCTGAACTGTTTCTAAATGCGTAGTCATGACTGTCGCTCCAGAACCCTTATGCCATGAAGTAAAGGAGTTTAAAGTGGTAGTTAAGCTGGTCATAATAATCTGTAAAATTGGAAATAGCACCCCAGTTCTTGGCCTTCTACTTTGTTCAGACTTATTGGACTTCTTATAGACTCCCTCATGGCTTGCAAGAATAAGTTTCTCTATTTCATTGTTATAGAGAAAAGTCCTGAACATGTATGGGTCGCTTCTGTTTTTAGCTGTATGTACTTCAAGTGGCAGGACAGCTATAGCACCACAGGTTCACGTCTTTCTAGCCTTGGTCCTCTTCCTCCTATGCACATGGATCTTTCATACACTAATTTAAGAGATTCTGTTTCCAACTTACCGTGAGAGGTCAGTGAAAACTCTGAACCAGCCACTCCACTGAGCAGAGTCTGAAGCTTTTTTCCAGCCTAAGGAGACCTCCTCCAACTTAAGTGGCTCTTCCATTGCAGGAAGAGCCATTTTACTTGGAGGAAGGTGCCTTGGAGGATAGTTGTATTCACCCCACTAGGTGGGAAAATGTTTGTCTCTTAGAATGTAGTTAGTGCTTTAAAAAAATAATCCATCGTCTCTTCCTTTATTTCATATGGGTTCCCTAAACTCATTTTAAGAAGTTACGTTATGCTGTGTTATGACTAGGAGTGTGCATTTGGCATAAACCGATCCAGGAAAACTACCCAAAAAATACTTTACCAAAAAATAATTTACCAAAAATATTTGGGATTTTAGGACTCACGTGGCTTGGAGAAGGCATTTCAAGGCACTGTAATCCCTTTAAATGCCTTTTTCCCCTCCATTGGAAAAAATGGAAAATGGGGGCACGTTCTTCTGGGGACCATAGAATTGGATGCCCTATACAAATCTTTTTGAGACTTGGGGGGGGGGGTTGAGGAGAGGCACCAGCAGCTATGCTGCCAATTTGGTGCATGTACTTCAAAAAAACCACCACCCCCCCGAGCCCCAGATACCCCCGGATCAATTCTCCATTATACCCTACCATAGGATATAATGGAGCTGAAAAAAATTGAATTTCCCAAATATTTACCAAATTGGAATACCATACCAGTAGTGGGATTCGGGAATATCAGGGAATAAAACCGAAATGAAAAATACCTGGGGGGGGGGGGGTTGCACACCTCTAGTTATAAGCTAGGGCCATGGTGTCTTAGAGGTTAAGATGCTCAGCTTCAGACCAGATAGTCTGTAGTTTGGCAGTTCGAGGCGCTAGTGCCACAGAACAGAGTGAGCTCCCGTCTTTGACCCCAGCTCCTGCCATCCTAGCAGTTCGAAAGCGAGAAATTGCAAGTAGATAAATAGGTACGACTTTGGTGGGAAGGTGACAGCATTCCATGCACCTCGGTGTTTAGTCATGCCGGCCACATGACCATGGAAACATCTTCAGACAGTGCTGGCTCTTCGGCTTGGAAACGGAGACAAGCACCACCTCCTAGAGTCAGATACGACTAGCTTTCGAGAGAGGGAAACCTTTACCTTTACTTTTTAATTATAACCTACAGTTGCAACATTACATTCATTCATTCACTTTTAAGAACACCTTTTTTGGTCATTAAAACAGGGGCTACCTGTATTCAGCATCTCCAGTGTATCGACATTTTTTGTGTGGTGATGAATTTGTCTTATATGACATTTTAAAAAGAAAAGCAGATTTATAGACCCGATTACAGAAAAACTTGTAAAGCTTTTGTAAATACTCTCTCCTTTTTGAATTTCCCTCTGCTAGCTTTTTCCGTTGGTGCTTGAACAATTCATAGAATCACAGAATTGGAAGGGGCCATACAGGTCATCTAGTCCAACCCCCTGCTCAATGCAGGATCAGCCTAGAGCATCCCTGACAAGTGTTTGTCCAGCCGCTGCTTAAAGACTGCCAGTAAGGAGGAGCTCACCACCTCCCTAGGCAGCTGATTCCACTGTTGCACAACTCTTACTGTAAAAAAGTTTTTCCTAATATCTAGCTGGTACCTTCCTGCCCTAAATTTAAACCCGTTATTGTGAGTCCTCTCCTCTGCTGCCAACAGGAACAGTCAAGTATGGCTGAGCCCCTCGTAGCTTCCTCCACCATTTGATGAAGGAAGTTGTCATCCAGAGAGGTCAGAAAGTTGTGTGACTGTGGACACTTTGCGGAGTTTGCACACATCAGGGAAGTTGAAGTCACCCATAACTACCAGGTCATGTTGTTTGGATGCCCTGTCAAGCTGCTCAAGGAGGGCAGTATCCACCTCCTCATCCTGGTCAGGAGGTCTGTAACAGACCCCCGCCACAATACTGTTTGTCCTTCCTTCCTTTATCTTCACCCAGATACTTTCCACTGTTGCCGTTCTCCTCCAGTACTTCCTGACAAACAAACCCTCTCCTCACATACAGTGCCACTCTGCCTCCTCTTAAATCCTTTTGGTTTTTCTTGAACAACTCGTATCCACTACTGCATTCCAGTCCTGGGAATCACCCCACCAAGTCTCTGTAAGGCCTACTAAATCATATCCTGCACTAGAATCTCAAGCTCTTCGTTCTTATTGGCCAAGCTTTGAGCATTGGCACATAGACAGCTGAAGCCCCGCACCTTTGGCTCCGTTAGACCCGGCCCTCCTAAGTGGGCCTCTGTTGTTTTCTCTCCTTTATTTAAATCCCTATGTTGGTCGTCTCCTTCCATAGGATCATTTGAAAATGTGGATCTTGGAAGTGGAATAAGTCATGCATGACTAAGCATGTGGAAATATTGCTTGTCTGTCTGTTGATGATAAATTCTTTTAAGTAAATGACTGGCTTTAACAGAACAACAGTGATCTGATAAGAACCAAGTATTTAGAAGCACTATCAGAGTGACATGTTCCCAGATATGTGCTGCCAGCTTGGTGATTGTCAAAGTTTATCTCATTCCTTTGCTGTGTTGCTTGCTTCTATCTAGTGGGAAAACAGAGTACCAGACGACAAAGACTAACAAAGCCAGAAGATCAGCATCTTTTGAAAGAAGGCCTAGCAAACGGTATTCAAGGAGGACACTACAAATGAGAGGTAACTTCTCTCTTACTATTTAACAATGCTGCTGTGCTTGCAGAGTGTTCAGGATCTGGAGATTTTCTTGAGATCATACCAACTCAGTGGAAGTTTTGACTTCTCTTCTTTTAACGTTCAGTTCCCATGTCATATCTGAAATTGCCTTCAGTGCTGAAGGAAGTCTCGAAAGCAGAGGGCTGGTAGTTGAGGTGAAACAAGTGTGGAGCCCACACAAATTCACAATTGTTTGGGTCTTGGCCAATGCTGAGACTTACAGTATTGTACTTAGGGAGATTGTGTGGTTTTACTTTACTTTCTTTTCTCATCAGCTTGTCCATTCTAGTTGGTAGCAGTATTTGTGGAAGCTGAACAGTTGCATAGCATGGAATCCCTGTATGGTCTTCCCCCCACCCTGCCCCCCGTTCTAGTTGTTTTTAAAAATGTGTTATGGCTGTGGTGCATTCTAACCATTTAATGCAAAATTCTTGATACTGTATCACTGATTTTCATTTATTTATTTTTACAGCCAATTTTACTAAACCTGAAGAAACCAGGTAAGACAAGCCCCTGTTTGGCACAAAAGGCTTAATCTAAAGTAATGTTTCTTCCATCCGGGAGTATTTCTTGAGAATCATTTTCTGAACATATTTACCTCATCTGGTCATCCACATAGGACTATTGGGAAAGCTCTTTGGGCAGAGGATATTAAATACTGAATTGCCATTGCTTATGGAGCTTCCATGAATTGTCTACCCATGTGGACTTGTCATTCCGTTATTTGAAAACTACAGATTGGCATGAGAAAATGTAAGTGGGAAAAAAAAGGACACTAAGGTTCTAGGAGATTGTTCTGAAACTCTGAGATTGTGTGTAATTAAAAAAGAGCCTGCTTGAAACTTGTGGGAAGACTTTTGATTGGTCAGACACATAGTGGGAGGGGCAAAAGGAATGACAAGTCCCTTGCCACAATCTGCAGTCTTCTGCCATAAAATGCTTCTGATATTGTCTTCTTCCTTTGCCTCTTATCACTGTACTTCTGCTAAGAATATTCAAGTTTGCACAATTTTTGACATCCTCCCCCCTCACCATCTCTCCATAGTGAATGAGAATATTAAAAGTAAATATGTTGGTAGTAAAGAATATGCTCAGAGGTATTAATGTGGGGGTTTTTTGCATTTAGCCAAAGAATTAATGTTTGTATATGATTTCTAGCAAGCCGAGGTCTGTACTCTGGGATATTGAATTTATGTTGTAGCCCAAGTTGGTTCTTAAAAGAAGGTTTCAGGTTTCCTTTACTGATCTTTGAGTGTCCAGATTTGCAGAAATAAGGAGTTGGAACCTAGGACCCTCTTCCATTAACAGTGTGATACCAATCAGAGTTACACCCTTCTAAGCCCATTTACTTCAGTGGATTTAGAAGGATGTATTGTCAAGATAGTACCGTCAGGCTTCTTTCAACAGAGAAAGACTTCCTCAAATGGAGAGTGACTTTTCTGATGGAGGAGTCTCTCTGTTGGAAGAAGGGGGTCATAAGATCCAAACCAAGATTTATTCTTTATTATTGTAAACAGCCTTCTTTCACTGATTGTTGACTGAGAATATTGTAAGATGCTCACCCCAGAGCCAGTAAGGTTGTGTTTGACTGCACATGTTAATTAACATTGGTAATTCAAATTGATCATGAAAGATGCGTACTGTTTCAATCAAAAACATTAGCTCAGCAGAGAGAAATCTAGTGCTGCTCAAAAGAAAAGTATTCTTTAGTACCAGGTTTGATTCTTCCTGTACAGGGAAGTTCATAAGAGAACCAAGTAACCTAACATAGTTTTAGGTGTATTTTCAAGCTCTTCTGGGAGCATGCAGTGAAACAGGATGCACATAAAATTAAAGCAAATAAGGTACTCTGTGTCCCAGTATACAGGGTTTATAAGAGAAACAAACACTTTCAAACTGTCAACAGAATATTTTATCCTTTCATGTTTTCAGTTTTGCCTTTGCTTCAGGCAGACTTGTACCCTTCTGCCTTTGCAAGATTGTTTTGCATTGCTTCATGAGATGTATAAAATTTGTAGGATTTTAAGTATATTTTGACTTTAAGCCTCATGTAAATTGATGGTGTGGTATTTAGGATGTTGGTATCATAAACAGCTACTGTGAAAGGTCCTCTAGAGCCAGATGGTGGGATTTAAATCTCAAACTAAATAATGCTTTAGTCTGAAAGCTATAGTGCACAGAATGTTTAGCTCAGTCTTTTCATTTACTGTTCCGCTTCTGAGACTGGAGAAATCCATATTTTAGCAATTTGGTCTTTGGGAAACTAAGTTGAAATTATTGGATTTTTCTTTCAGCCTTCCAAATAATGCTTTAAGCCAAAATAATGGGTCGCAGCAAGTAAGTCTAAATATTCTGTTTACTTAAAATTCTTCTAATAAGCCTTTGGGCCGTAAGGAAACTATCCTCAGAACTTAATGGCCTGTTCCCTTCCCTCTAGGATGTAGGTGATAAAATGCAATAAAAAGTTATATATAAAAAAAGAACTTAATGGCATCAGAATTTGAAACTGGTCCAACTACTAAGTGGAAAAATTGATAATTTGCTAATTTAGACTTGGAGGATTTATTTATTTATTAAAATATTTATTCCCCATCTTTCTTCTTGGCTCAGGGTGGCTTACAAGTAATAAAGCATTACAAAATAAAATAGAAACCCAAGAACTCTTCCACCAACTATAGTTACTGTTTGTCGTCTGTAAAAAGCCCTGGCAAACGAACAAGACTTCTCAGAGTCTCCTGAGGCTCCCTCACCACTTCAGTGAGCCCTTTCTTCCATAGAGTGGGGGCTGCAATGAAGAAGGCCTGGGCTCTGGTTGGTGCCAGATGGGCCGACCGTTCTTGATTTTCTGAGCATGAGGAAAGAAATGTTCTGTTTTGTTTTTGTCTATGCCATAATGTGTTTGCAGCTAAAATATTTTAGCCTTCACGTTTTGTCTTTCAAGAACCGGATTGCAATGCCTGCCTTGCCCTCTGTAGCAGCAGTTTCTTCTGGCCCAGCCTTAGTTGAAATAGAAACTCTTCCAAGCAGTTCTGGGACCAGCCAGCAAGACAACAAATGGTGCGTAACTCTGCTTGTGCTGCTTTGGGAAGAGAATGTTATTACAGTTCACTTCAAATACTTTTTCCACAAGTGATCATAGACATACTAATCATATGTATGTAATTTAAAAAGAATAAACTTGGGGGGGCTTGGTGTTTGAGCACAAAGCCTGTTCTGAGCCCAATCTGGATACTCTGTCACTGTGTCATTTGGATTCATTGGAACAAATCTGTTTCTGTAGCACCTTCTCACTGGGGTATCATTTTGGGTGCTTGCTGTGGAATGAGATGGAAGATTTCTCTGACCAACCTGTTCAGCTAAGATTGTGCTCACAACAGAGTGCTTAACACAAAAGGCAACTTCTCAATTGCCTACATTTCTACAGTGATCAGGAGGTGTTTGCTTAGAATTTGAAATGAATCAGGGCTATTTTTGGGCAGGAACGCACAGGAACGGAGTTGCGGCTGGCTCCCAAGTTGGCCACGCCCAGCAGGAACTCATTAGCATAATAGGCCACACCCAACAGCAGAAACTCATTAGGATTGGCTACAATTAGGGGTGTGTGGCCTAACATGCAAAGGAGTTCCTGCTCCAAAAAAAAGCCCTGGGTTTTGACAACAAACAAGGTAAAGAGAATAAGAAGCAAAAGGTGGGTGTGGCTGGGTGACCACACTTCTGGTAACATGGGGGTGTGGCGTAATATGCGAATGAGCTGTACTATCAGGGGTGTGGCCTAATATGCTAATTAGTCCCTGCTGTTGGGTATGGCCTATTATGCTAATGAGTTCCTGCTGGGCTTTTTCTACAAAAAAAAGCCCTGGAAATTATTGTAGATAAATGTTTCATTTAAATTAATTTCTAATCTCTTGTTGGCTCACGTTCTGGCTGTCCTTCAAGATAAGACCATAGTTCCTCAGAGTACTGACTTTAACTTTTAAGGGGGCAGGGTACTCTTAAAGAACCTTTAATTCACTTACATTATTATCTTAAGCTGTTTTCTTCCTATGAGAAATCTTTCTACATATGGTCAGTACCTGAATCTCTTCTTATATATCTAAGACAAGATGGTATTGCAAATATGGATTGTTTGTGATCTTAATTGTTATTTCAGACCATTGTGTTTTATGCAGATTTAGTTAATGATATTTGTCTGCTTACTTCGTAAAAGTGTGTCCTTTATACTAAAGGGTATACCTTTGCTTACACTTTCCTTTGGTACAATCAAAAACATAATCAAAGGGTACTTTATCTTTTCTTTTTGGTCATGATTTCTTCTAGTGTCTGAAATTGGAGGTTTTTCTCTGAGGTCTTGGTTGATCAGTCAGTTTCTTCCTTCCCTGCTGGTGGTGGTTGTAAGGTGGTGGTATTTATTTTTATTGTTTTATTGGTATGATGGCTTATCTCTTATAAACTTGGCATAATTGTGATGCGCATGCTGGTCAGTAGCATCTTTGTGTGGAACTGTTAGACTCTAGCTCCAAACAGCTCTGACTGTGTGTCTTTTATAGCCCTATAAAATTTTGTCAAGGGCTGGCCACAAACTGATGCTGTTTCCAAGAGGATGAAGGACATGGAAAGGATGTCTAGATCTGTGTGGTCATACTTTGTACTGTGAATCATACAGAATACAGGGGAAAAGTAAGCTTGTTGCCCATACATTCATGTTCTGGTCCTTACAGTTGTAAAGAAAAGTGTGTAAATTGACCCGTACTGTATTGACAATTTCCCTTGAACTCCTAGGGCTGTTTCATACATGATGCTTCCTACATTAATGTAATTAGGATTTTTTTTAAAAAGTTGGTATTCACGTATGATGAGTAGGCACCTTTGTCTTCTGTTATGTACCCATAGTTCTGGCTTCCTGCTGTGTGTACGTACAGGATAGATACATGATACATTACTGTGTCAAATCTGCATAAAACAGTGTTGTTTTGGAAGCAGTTCTTGGAAAACTCAGAAAGCTTATCAGATGATACACACGACTCCCTGTTTGTTCCCATGGTTCCTGTCCTACCTCCCTGAAGCCTGCCCCCAGCTTTTCCAGTGGTGAGCTGCAATGTTCTGTCCCAGAAGAGAAGAGTTGTAGCTTATAACAGCTCTATGTGTGTTAAATGAAAATTCCTTGTCTTTCTCCTCAGCTTCTTGGCCCTGTGTCACACTCTGTGTTAGTCCTCATGCCACTATGCCTGTCCGCACAATGTGCACTTAGATTTAGATAAATTAGATCTTTTAGCAGATAAATTTAAGCTCAGCTGCAGCAGAAGACCAGCAGTCTGAAGCAGGGATGTGGGTGTGTGTTCACAAGAGAGGGTGTGTGAAATGGTCCTGATAATGGTGGGTAAAGGTGCACTTTGCTCTGTCGCAGAGCAGCATTCTTTATAGTGTACTGCAGTAAAGGGGAAACAAGAAAGAATTGTTTGGAGCTTGGAGTTGATGAAGTGTGCCGCATTGAATGTGAACTCTGGAATGAGATTAAGCTGGATGCATTGATGGAATGTATGTCTCTGCTTGAAGAGAAGCTACTTGGTACTGCTTATGGGGCTTTTCTGCATCAACCTGTCACTCCTTTAATTACTCTGCTGCCTTTACTTGACCATACTCCTGCTGTTTTGATAACCCTTCTTTAGAAAACTGTTTAGTTAGAGGACTAAAACTGTAAGAACTGCAGTGGGTTAAGATTTTTAATTGGATAAAAGATAGATATATTTTCTGGGACTGGTTCTTTGCCTGTATGGAAACATGAGGCTGAATGTAAGGTATTTCAATTATGCCACTTCAAACCTAAAATGGGTTTGTCAGTGTTGAGCTGCAATACAACCAGTGACTTTCAAAAGGGTATGCACTGCCACCTCAAAGTGGCAAAATACTTTCTTGTCATTCCTAATGAATCCGTAGCAAAGAAAAGAATATGCAGTATAAACTGTAGCATTCACTCAGCATTAATGGCATGTATCCTACCACTTGTTTCCTCTGACCAGCATCCCTGATTGTGGAAGAGAGTGGCAGTTTTTGCTGATTACCCCCTTCCACTGCAGACATCCTACTCCACCTTTGATGATTTTTCTGAAGGT
>NW_015163144.1:174999-197997 GCF_001447785.1 Gekko japonicus
CTGTGGTTATATTATTCTTAAACATACCGGATCATGTGTTCCTCTAGTATACAGAAAATTCTGGATGTCTGGAAAACCTGTTTGTTTACATTCCATTAAAGTGAATGATGTAGGAGTGCTTTGCTGACACAACGACAACTACTTCTCCGCTGTAAGGCATTGTAGGTGTATTAGTGGCAGCTGTTATAAACAGTTCCTCAAAAATGAAACATCATTATGTGGTGTTTGAATTTATACTGCAAAGAACCAAATCCTTAATGGCGATCTTAGAGGCAAACTTGTTAAAAAATTTCTAAAGAAGACTACCCTTACTGATACATTTGCCTTGGTGTGCTGAATGCTTTTTTAGATTTCCTTTAGCATGCTGGTTTTAGTTAAAATCCTGCCTGTTTATATGTTGCATAATGATTAAAAGTGTTGTACTTAATTTTATTGGGATGTGAGAATAGAAACAAATCTTCTATATTTCCCCTTATTATAAAAATGTAGAATTGGATTAGCATCCTTCACACAAACTTGTCCCTTTGGTTATGCTGAGGGGAATTAATTCCCCAGTGTTCAGTGGGCTGTTGATAAGCTGTAACTAACTGACTGGACATAGCCAAGAATACCGCATACCTGCTTCTGAATGACTATGGGGTGCTCAAAAACGATTTCACACTTCAAATGTGTGCAGCAGTAGCACTAAAGGTAGGACTCCTTGGTTCTGGCATGATCAAGTATAATAGAGATGAACCTTATGGTTAACAGAAATACCATGATTCTGGTTTAGGAACACTTTGTTATTAGTGGTCCTTAAATAGGGTTTCAAGAGCATACAATTAAATTGTACAAAAAGTAGGAGTGATATATCCTGTTCAGATGAGTGAGCTGTTTGCCTCACTTGGTACTCTGATCTAAGCTTACTGTGAGTGAGTTTGGCAAGTCCAGGAGTCAAACAATGGATTTTTCAGTCACATGCACCCTCAGACAATTCCCATGTTAAAATTCAAAATGTACAAAAAAGTACTGCTCTGCTCCCAGTATTCCAAATTAATTTTCCTACATTTCTTAGAGCTACCTAGGGATATGCTTGTGCCTCAGTTCCCCTTATAAAACGAATTATTTGATTACCAGTTATGCATGTGTGTGTGTACATCTATATATCTAATTCTCAACAGTCCCCTATGTGTGGATACCAAAATCTGCAGATAGGGGGCATACTTACCCCCAAACAAGTTTTTCTGCAAACTTGAGTTGACCCCCTAGGTTTGCAGAAAAATCTGAAAACTTTAAAAAAAATACATTGGGGGTTTAAATTCCCCCCAAAATAAACGTTGTTGTCTGTGCATGCACAGACAACACATTGAGGGCCTGGTGGCTGCTGCTCCCATGCACCTCATCCGGACCAAGCTGCGGGGGCAGGAAGTGCTGGGAGCTCCTCTGGGCCTGGTTGTACCAGCAGGGAATGCCAGGAGACGCTCCAGGCTCAGCCGCAGCAGCAGGAAACACTGGAGCTCTGGGCCTGGCTGCGGTGATAGGGAACGTTCGGCTGTGGCAGTGCAGCACTCCAGCAGAGATGCCGGGCTGAACCACAACATCGGGGAACACCGGGAGAGACTCTGGGCCTGGCCACAGCAGACACCAGGAGTTGCTCCAGACCTGGCCACCGCCAAGAGCTGCTCCAGGTTTGGAGAAGCTCCCAGGCACTGTCGCTGCTGCTGGGCTCAAAGGTAAGGAAAAAGAAGGAGAGAGAAAGAAGGGGGGATTGGCTTAGGGAGAAACAGAAAGGGGAAGATGGGCCAGAGGGAAGGAAGCAAAAGTGGAGGAATGCTCTCTCCCCGCAAGTTTCTTGTGGGTCCCCACTTGTGTGTGTGTGTATATATATAATTTTTAATAAGTGATTATGAACACAGGTGCAGATTTAAATACAACTATTAAAAGTAGATTTTTTTTAATTGTCAGGAAATCATCACCTGAAATTCAAAATATAAAAGTAATGTAATTCCAAATCTGGTAAACATCCCATCTTGCTTGGAAGTGGTTATTGCTGCTGGAAAAAGTAATCTAGTGTGTGACAGATGGGATTCTGTAAATAAAACCTACATACTCATCTAGTAACTTCTCAAGTCTCCTAAAATGGAGTCTGGACAGCATCAAACAGGCAGGATTATCACAGTTTTGAATAAAAAAGTATGCATGTAAATGTATGTTTCACTAACTTATATTATATATCTGGTAAATATTCCATCTTGACATTTAACTCAGACCTGAATTTTCTAGTAGTCTGAACTAGTGCTGTTAGCCCTGAGCATTTAACCAAGTCAATTAAATCCTTTAATGCTGTTGAGCCTATTGAATACTTTGCAAAAACCTATGTCTCTTGCTCGGTGTTTAGGTGAGAGAGAGCCATTTTTATTATACAGTCAACTCAACCTGAGCATCTTCTAGACTTGCTTTCATGAGATGTAAAAAGCATGAGCTGAGGAAAGTGATAAGACATGAAATGGCTAGGTACCTTCATTAATTTCTGATTTCATCTATTGGGTGGAGGATATATTATATGAAAAAGCAAAGTATTCAAATGGAGTGTTGGATATCATGTATTGAATCCAGCACAGCCTGGAAACAGCAGAGAAGGGTTTAACATGACATTCCTGTATTTCATTGAATTATGCGCTTGTAAAACTCCCATGTGCTGTGCTTCATAGTCTACAAGTTCATTCTTGCTGTACAGCCTTGCTGCTTGTAAAGTGTCCTCTGCCTCCTTCCATCCGTTCCCTCATTTGTGACTAGTTTACTAACTGTGCCTCCCATCCCATTCCCTGACAATCCAGGCCCTATGATGGTGGTGACTGCCAACGTGGTGGAAGTGCGTGGAACAGGTGGTCCCCGTCCTCAGCCCACTCAGTGGATGCATACTACAATGGCTTTGTCCGTGAACGCAATGTGAAGAATGCAGAAATGTATACAGTGGGTTCTGGTGTCCAAACCCCCATGACAGACCTGTAGGACTTTTTTTTTTCTTTAGAAAGCCTTCACTATCCTCTGGGTAACACTGTGGAACATTAACACACTCGAAGGACATGGGAATGGACATTGTCTAAGAAACGAACTCATATGGTGAAATGCCTGAATGTGAAGTAATTACTTGCAGATATTAATCTTTGAACACAGATCTTTTGCCACTGGTATTCTTATATGGAAGAGCTGTCTTTACAGTTTCTGTTACTGAAAACTGATTTTAAATGGTGTCCCTTGTTTGTTATTGTTATGGAAACAGTATTTTGTTACCCAGGTGTTCAATACACATGGGTAACAACAATAGGTGAATTATACTCAACCTGCTCTTTTAATGGTTTTATATTTTAAAAACAGAGATGGTGGCAAATGAAATATGAATTCATCCTCCTTTTTAGTAGTTTTGCACTTTTAATTATGTACCTGATTGGATTGGAGTGAAATAGTTACACTTTTTAAAACAAATTATTTCCAAATGGAATTGAAGGAATGCTAAACAAAGGGTACCTGAAGCTGTCTTTTTGGAGAGGTTTTGCTTGAATGCAAAACATATTCAGTAGTTTTCAGTAGAAAAGCAAGTATGCTTTCCTTTGTTCCTGTTGGTGTAACCACTTCAGTTTGTATTATATCACTGTGTGATCTTTCTTTGTTGCAAACATGCTAAGTCTGAGATTAGGTCTGTGATGAATTCAAATGGAATTTCACAATACTTGTTGGCATTGCTAATACTGTCAGGTATTCCTTGTCTTCATCATTCCTTTCTATTTGATGGAAGGAAAGTTGCTCTGTTTTTTAATAAAATAATTTTACCTGCTGCAACAGTTGAAGTCAATTGTCCTGTGTTCTGCATCCCTTTTATTTAGTGATAAAGAATCTGCCTCCCATCTCCCCCAGGAGAGATGAAATGTTAAGGCACATAGTAGAGATTTAGCTAAAGTCTGTCTCCATGGAAAGGTCAGATGATGCAGACCTGTTTAGACATAGCTGTGGATGAGAAGCGCAGAGCTAAAAACAAAAATGTTGGCGATCACTACTTTGGTGCATGTCCTTCTAACTGCTGCTGTAGCTGATGGTTAAAAGGAATCTCTAAAAGTGTGCATGGGTGTCACTTTTTTCCTTGCTCAAAGTGGGTTTAGGATAGCATAAGGAATTTGAAGAGAGGCTCATTCTGTTCTTATTAGGTGCTTCCTTTAGAATGTCTGGGAGCCTAATTGTGTCTCTTTGATATAAATGTAATTTTGCTACAAAGCAGTGTAGTTGGGTGACCTCTGAAGGGGTCAAACCTGTGTTCCTACAAATCTCTTGCATGGCCTAGGTTCCAAGGTATTTCAATAGGCAAGGTATTTCAATAGGCATAGCTAGTTATGTCATCAGTGTCACAGTGTCACTGATGTCACTACATCCCCAGTGTCACTACATCCCCAGTTCTGAAGGAGAGAGACTTGTTCAAGTATCCTGCAGGGTCCTGTAGAGTGGCAACTCAGTTCCTTTGATCATTTGGTTGAACCCAACAGCCCTCTTATAATCTTCATTGAGCCTACCCTGATCTCATCCAGAGGGAAACAATTGTGTCACATGCTTCTATTGGTCCTGAAGGACTATGCTTATTACTAATATCTGAAAACAGCTGGAAATATTTGGAAAAGAGAACCCATTTCTCCTGGCATATTTGCAAAAATGTCCATCTTCAATCCACTTCTAAAACCACCCAGCCAGGGCTGTGGTCTTTCTCTGAATATTGTCTTAATCAGAGCAGTTTTAGGTAGCAGTGAAATATTTCTGTTTATCATAGTAGTATTCTGTGGAGCTATCTTAATGTCTTTTTCATTTGGACACCACTATAATATGATTTTGGGTGATCATACCTTTAGTTATGCATGTTCTCTGTATCTGCTGCAGTCCCTTGGAAAATCAGTAGACTGTAATGTGCTGTAAATGCTACCTTGATGCTAACGTGATTTTAACATGGTTAAAGGTAATGGGAATAAGGCAAGAGAAAGTAGAAAGTGTTTTTATGGAGTTCTTTATCTTCTTGCCACCAATTGTTTTCAGTGTTGACATGGAAATAGTGATGTCAGTTAAATTATTTTAATTCAAAGAAAGAAACCTGATTTTTTTAAAAAAACAAAACCCTAAATTGATAACTTATGTGGTAGAGCTTACTTTTTAAAATCACTGACTTTTAGGATTCCTTTTGGAGCGTAGAACATCTGGCCCCTATTATAATCATGAAGCTGCAAAGTCGTGCTACTCATAGAATGTGGTTTTTTCAGATTCGGAAGGGAAAAAATGCAGAAAAAATTACTTTGGGAATTTAATAAAGAAATAAAGGACTGAATAAGATCTATCAGGAATGGTGAGTGTCGCAAAGAAAAAAAATGGAGTCTCAAGGGCAGAGAAGTGGGACCCCTTATAGATAAGTCTGAAAAATCTGCATGTTTAGGAAGGATCTCCTTGGGTTCCTAGGAGAATCTTAACTTGTGAATTACAGAAAAAAACTCTTCAGAATTGACTTCATGAGAACTGAGTATGCTTGTTACACTTGGATTATTGAGAACCAATTAAAGGGGGCCAGGAAAACCATCCTCATCTGCTGGGATATTGTCCTGCTCAAGAATGTAAGAGTTTGTAATATCTTCAAGAGGAAGATTTTGTTCAAGGCAGTTTGTCCGGTCATTTATTTATTATTTGATTTTTAGTCGCCAAAGGGTCTTGTGGCAAATTGCAACATTAAAACCAGTAAGGTAAAAACAAAATAAAAACAAAGAACAAATATAAAATATTAATATTAAAATATGTGGCCATCACCATACCAGTATTTTAAAAAAGCCCAAACGTGGTTACCCTTCAAAGGCCTGCCTCAACAATTCAGCTTTGCAGAAACTAAATAAGGCCAGCAGGGCACGGGTGTCATCCAAGAGTCCATTCCACAACTTCCCCTGGTGACAGCTAACAAGCCATCTTTGGGCTAGGCACCTGCACGAGGCCCCTAGTGGGATAACCAAAGGGAGTGTGGGAAGTTGTAATGGGAGAGGGGGTCCCATCGGTATGAGAGTCCCAGACCATTAAGGGCTTTAAAGATTAACACCAACACCTTGATTTCGAACCGGAGACTAATTGGTCACCAGTGCAGCTGCTGCAGAATTGGAGTAATATGAGCTGACCATGATGTCCCAGTCAGCAACCTGGCAGCTGCATTCTGGACCACCTGCATTTCCAAAGCATTTTCAAGGGTAGCCCTATGTAGAGAGAATTGCAATAGTCCAGTCTGGTGGTGGCCGTTGCATAGATTAATGTGTCAAGGTCTGACCCAGACAAATAAAGCCTGGTTGAGGTGAAAAAACGCTGACCGTGCTACCATGAACGCTTGTTTGTCCAATGATAGCGCAGAATCCAACCACTCCCCATGGCTCTTTACAGAGTCTACAGCTGTCAGCTGGACACCAGAGAGTCTCAGGAGTGACCCTTCAGCTAGGATGTCAGTCTTTCCCAGCCACCTGACCTCTGTCTTGGATGGATTCAACTTCTGCCAGCTCCCCCTTAACTATTGGACTACCACATCCAGGCACTGATATAGTGCCAAGAGCCCTGCAGCAGAGCTGAGTGTCATCAGCATATTAATGGCACCCGACTCCAAACCTCCTGACGATCTCAGCAAGAGGGTGTGTATATATGTCAAATAACTTTAGAGAGAGGATCGAACCCTGTGGGACCCTACAGTTCAGGTCTCATCAGGGAGACCTCTCCTCCCCAATGACAACCCTCTGAGAGCTTCCCTGGAGGAACAAGGAGAACCAGCTAAGGGCAGTGCCCTTACTCCCAAGGAGACAAAGTAGTTGATCAGGACCAAATGGTCAACTGTATCAAAGGCTGCTGATAGATCCAGAAGGGTCAACAGAGCTGACAAGCCTTTATCCAGATGTAAATGGAGAACATCAACCATAGCAACAAGTGCTGTCTCAGTCCCAAAGCCAAGCCTGAAGCCTGATTGAAAAGGGCCCAGAACAGATGTCTCATTCAGGAAAACCTGGAGCTGCTCAGCCATTGTTCGCTTGAATTACCTTCCCCAGAAAGGGTAGATTGGACACTGGACAGTAATTGGCCAGCTCCTTTTTATCTAAGAAGGGTTTCTTTAGCAAAGTTATAATAATCACCTCCTTAAGGTAGCTGGGGAAACAGCCCTGTGAGAAAGTTAATAATTTGTCTCAAAGGGCCACTTACCACTTCATGGCATGATTTTATCAGCCACAAGGGACAAGGATCCAAGGAGCAGGTAGTTGGCTTCACAGCTGTCAGGGTCCTGTCAACATCCACAAGGGTGAGCAGGCCCAAATAGTCCAAAAAGGAACCAGACAGTGCAAACGGAGCTCCAATCCCACTACTGTTATCAAATTCAGCTGCCAACTCCAGGCGAAGCTTTGAGACTTTATCCACAAAAAGATTAGCAAATGAATCACAGCTGAGAGCTAAATCAGTATCGGTTTTAGGTCACACCAAAGGGATGGTCGGTTGTCGAACCAATCTGAATAATTGAGCTGGTGGCAACGTAGTAGACACAATGGAGGTGGTGAACTCTCTTTTTGCTGCTTTCATGGCTACCGCCTAGTCCTTCAGTTGGGCTCTATAGTGTGTTCTCACAGCTTCGTCATGTGTTCACCAATTCTACTGTAGCCTTCTGGGCAACCTCTTGAAACCTCTTAGACTTTCATTATACCAAGGAGACACAGGGACACAGAGGGCGTTGGGGAGCAATCCGATCGATGGCTTCCTGAAGACCTCTGTTACAGATCTCAGTCAGCTCATCAATGGAACAGCCAGCAGATCCAATTAAATCCCACAAAGGATTTTGGAAACTATCAGGATCCATTATTCTCCTCAGGTGAGCATAAATATGTTCATTGCCCCTGCAGAGGGGAATGGCCACCCCCAAACCGTCCCTTACAAGGAAGTGGTCTGACCATGGCACTGGTTCACATACAACCGCGCTATTCAGAGGAAGCCCTGCATAAAACATCAAATGTAGTGTGTAGCCTGCTTCATGCATGGTGGTCAGTACAACCTCAGAGAGTCCCAATGTTGCCATAGCAGCCATGAAGTCTGATGCTGCACCAAGTAAGGAGGTCTCTACATACACATTAAAGCACAGTGTTCACTCAGCTACTGTCTTCGATAGCCTCAGAAGAGAGTCCACTGGTGAGCTGGGCAAATAGTACACCAGCAGGACTCCCACCCTCTCCCCGACACCCCAAGCCAGGCCAACACATTCAAGGCCAGAGATGGTTGGCACAGGGGTCCTCTGGAAGAGAAAATAGTCTTGGATGAGAATCACCACTCCGACCCCTCCCATTCCTCAGTTTGATGTTGATGGAGGATTGAGTATCCTGGGAGAGTAAGCTGGATGAAGTAATCGCTTGATGTGTAAAGAAGTATTTCCTTTTGTCCGCCCTGAATATACTGCCCATCTTCATTGGATGTCCTCGAATCTAGTATTTTAGGAGAGGGAGAAAAATTTCTGTTTGTCAACTCTCTCCACCCCATAAATAATTTTATAAACCTTTATCATGTGTTCTCCCCCACTTAGTAGTCTCTTTTCTAAAGTGAAAAGTCTCAGACTCTTCAGTCTTTCCTCATAAGGAAGGTGCTCCAACCCTTTAATCATCTTGGTTGCCCTCTTCTGTACTTTTTCCAGCTCTGTGATGTCCTTTTTGAGATACTGTGACCAGAACCATACACAGTATTCCAAGTGAGGCTGCACCATAGATCTATTAAGGGGCATTATAATATTGGCCATTTTATGGTCAATCTCTTTCCTTTGACAGCATATCTTTCCTAATAGTCCCTAGAGTTTGCCTTTTTCACTATTGCAGCACATTGGGTTGACACTTTCATTGAGCTATTCACTACGACCTCAAGAAATTTTTCCCTCTCAGTCTCAGCAAGTTCAGATCCCATTAGCCTATGCTTGAGATTGGGATTTTTTTTGTCCCAATGTGCATTATCTTACACCTACTAATATTGAGCTTCATTTGCCACTTCATTGTCACCAACTCACCCAGTTTGTGGAGGTCCTTTTGGAGCTCTTCACAGTCAGCCTTGGTTTTCACTATCCTGAATAATTTTGTGTCATCTGCAAACTTGGCCACCAAACTACTTACCCCTTGTTCCAGATCATTTATGACTAATTTAAATAGCACCAGCCTCAATACCAATCCTTGTGGGACCCAACTGCATAATTCCCTCCATTGTGAGAACTGTCCATTGATTCCTGCTCTTTGCTTCCTGTCATGTAATCAATTTTTAATCCATAGGTGAACCCGTCCTCTCATCCCATGACTGCTAAATTTACTCACAAGTTTTTGGTGAGGTACCTTGAAATGCTCCTGCCAACCTAGCAGTTTGAAAGCAAGAAACTGCAAGTAGATAAATAGGTACCGCTTCGGTGGGAAGGTAACAGCGTTCCATGCACCTTGGCATTTAGTCATGCCAGCCACATGACCACGGAAACATCTTTGGACAGCGCTGGCTCTTCGGCTTGGAAACAGAGATGAGCACCACAACCCTAGAGTCGAATTCGACTGGCTTTCGAGCAAGGGAAACCTTTACCTTTACTTTACCTTGAAATAGCCTTTTGAATGGCCAAGTATATAATGTCTACCGGGTCACCATTGACTACATGCTTGCTCATTTTCTCAAAGAACTCCAAAAGATTGGTGAGGCAGGACTTCTCATTGCAGAAGCCATGCTGCTGATTTTCCCTCAGCAGGCTTTGCTCCTTTATGTGCCTAACAATTCTATCTTTGATTACAGTGTTTACAAGTTTGCATGGACTAGGCAAACTGGCCTGTAATTTCCTGATTCCCCTCTGGATCACGTCGGGGTGGAGTTCCCCCGGGGGCCTGATCCGGCGGCGGCGGGAAATGGGCCTCTGGGGTGGGGTTTCCCCGCCACCCGGGGGGGACTTGGGAAGCCTATAGTAAAGTCAGAAGTGATGCCTCATAATAGGTTTGTAAATTTGGAAAGTTCAATTCTCCTTGAGAAGTAGGACAGGAAATTACACTGAATTTAATTCTTGGGGGCTTATAAAACCAAAAAAACTTATTTAATGAAGATTGCCATTTAACTATACCTTCCCTAGGAATATAGATGGGTAAGGCTCTAAATAAAAATAAATATTTTGGCAATATAAAGCTTTTAATAATAATCTATCTGCCATTGAAAAGCCTTTTTAGTGCAGGAGTTTCATTTGGCGTTTAGCCTCCTTATAGGTTTTGTCAAAATTAACTTGAATCAATTGCTTCAGGTTCAATTTAGCAGGAATTTGTATGCCAAGGTATCTCCATTGAGAGTCTTTCCATAGAAAAGGTGTTTAATGTAAACGCTGTTCTTTAATGTTTTTAGAAATATTAATAGGTGGTTCATAAATTTAATATAATATTTATTTAAATCTGAGATATCTTTTATCAAATTTAAATTATATTTTTATCAACTGTTTATTCTTTTATGTATATGCGTGTATATGTTTTATGCTGGTCTTTGACCTTATTAATAAATCTGAATCTAGGGATTATAAATGATTTGTTGAGATTGACTTTTAATCCTGTTAAAGATTGAAATTTTTGAAAAATTGAAATCAAAGTTGGAATTCAACTATTTAACTGTGAAACATAAAGAATCAAATCATCTGCATATAGACTAATCCGGTTGTCTACTTCTCCAGTTTTAATACCACAGATATTATGATGATCTCTAATTAATATAGCCAATGGTTCAATTACCAGTGCGAATAGCAATGGGGATATCGGACAACCCTGCCTGGTTCCTTTGGTTAGTGGAAAATATTTACTCATTTGAACATTAATTTGTAATCTTGCTTTAGGGAGCGCATATAAAGCTGCTATCACCTTTCTAAATTTTGGGCCAAATTGCATAGATTCCAGTAATGCACGTAAAAAAGGAAATTCTACGCTATCAAAAGCCTTTTCCAGGTCAATCGCAATTAACACAGATTCTAAAGAATGAAGTTGGGAATATCGAATTATATTTAAAAGACATCTGATATTATCCATTAATGACCTATTTGGGATAAAACCTGTCTGATTTGGGTTAATATAACTAGAAATTATTGTTTGCAAATGGTTAGCTAGTACCTTAGCAAAAATTTTATAATCACAATTAAGTAATGAAATAGATCTATACGAGGCTGGAACACTCCTGTCATTATCTTCTTTTGCTATAGTAATTATAGTGGTGTCATTCCAGGTCTGAAGAATATTCCCTGAATCCATCATTTTATTACATAAACGAGTAAAAAAAGGTATTATAGCTGTTTGAAAAGATTTAAAAAATTCTGATGTAAATCCATCTTGACCTTGAGCTGTATTTGATTTCATTTGAGAGATAGCGCTCTGAATTTCCTTTGATGTAATTGGGACTTCCAAAATCTCCCTATGTTGAGAAGATAAAATTTTAAAACATTTGTTTTGGGCAAAAAAGGTCTTAATATCAGTGGTTGAAGGGCTTGAAGATGTATATAGATTCACAAAATAATATTTATTTATTTATTTATGTATTCATTTATTTATTTAACTTTTACCCTGCCTTCCCCACCAAGGCAGGCTCAGGGCGGCTTCCACAAAGCTGATAGTATACATTTTACAATTGATAAAATAGAATAAATCATTTAAAACACAAACAAATCAATTTAAAACATCACTTTGATGGCAATAAAAATAAAGTGCAGTTTAAGGACACATTCAGCGGTGCCACCGCGCTAAGTCATGTTGGATCAGAGTTCACACAGGGCGCTGCTGGTAAGATGCCGCTCCTAACAGAATGCCTGCCTAAAAAGCTCTGTTTTCATGGCCCTGCGGAACTGTGAAAGGTCCCGCAGGGCCCTGATCTTGGCAGGAAGCTCGTTCCAATAGGACGGAGCTACAAACGAAAAAGCCCTGGTCCTAGTTGCCATCAACCTGACTTCCTTTGGGCCAGGTAGATCCAGACGGTTTTGGGATCCTGATCGCAGTGCTCTCTGGGGAACATGCGGGGAAAGGCGGTCCCTCAGGTAGGCCAGTCCCTGACCATAAAGGGCTTTAAAGGTCAAAACCAGCACCTTGAAGCAAATCCGGAATGCTATTGGCAGCCAGTGCAGAGTCTTAAGCACAGGCTGGATGTGCTCCCACCTGGGGAGGCCCATCAACAGCCTGGCCGCCGCATTCTGCACCAGCTGCAGCTTCTGGAGTTGCACCAAGGGCAGCCCCATGTAGAGAGCATTGCAGTAGTCCAACCTCGAGGTGACCATAGCATGGATCACTGTTGCCAGATCATTGCGTTCGAGGAAGGGAACCAACTGCCTAATCAGCCGAAAATGGTAAAAGGCTTTCTTGGCAGCGGCTGCTACCTGGGCTTCCATTGTTAAGGAAGCATCCAGGAGCACTCCCAAGCTCCTGACTCTCAGAGCTGGCACCCACGGTGCCCTACACCTGTACCACTCCAATTCAGGCACAGGACCTCTGTCTTCATCAGATTCAATTTCAATCAACTCAGTCTAAGCCAGCCAGCCACGTCAGATCTTCCAGGGTAGAATCAGACTGACCACCCAACATCAGATAAAGCTGGGTGTCATCCGCATATTGGTGACAACCCAGCCCATGTCCCCGGACAATCTGGGCAAGGGGGCGCATATAGATCTAAAAAGCTGCTAAATATGTTTTTTGTCAAAGTTTGCATATTTCCCTTTTTGTCTTTGACTGTTAATATTTGTCTTGAGTCTCGTTTTTTCTTTACTCACCATGCAAGCTATTTAAGAGCTTTTGGCATTTTTTGCCACAGCTTATCTATTGTTTCCAAGGCCTTCCTCTCTGCTAACTAAGCTTTATATAGTTTATATATGCATCCCAGCCTAGTGCCTCAGTCAGGGGCAGCAGGCAGGCCTCAAGGAGACCTCAAGCAGTAAAATTAGTGTGGCCTCACTTTATACCAAGATGTGTACTAAGGACTAAATTAAAATTAAATAATATTCCGTATATGATGGTTGATAAGGGTGAAACATCTAGGCTGCAATCCCAAAAAACATGTTCCTGGGAGTAAGTCCCATTGAATAAGATGGGCCTTGATCGCTTCCAAAATCAGTCACCAAACTTCAATTGCAGTCCCAGCACCTAGAGGGGAGAGGGCAGTGAAGGCGAGGACCCCTTTTTAACCACCCGCCAATAACACAATCACACACAACATTTTGGAATAAAATGTGTAATAAAATGGCCACAACTTTTATTGGTTACAGGCAGCTGTAAGAAACCTTAAGGTCCACTGAATCCTAGTATCAACTGACCCGCCTACCAGTCAGTGTACCCTGTCCCACTCCCAGCCTGCCTGCTGGGGTGGGGAGAACCATGGGATGGTAAGCTGCCAGATCCCACAAGGACAATTGCCATTAAGTGGTCTCCCCTGTCACTTGAGCATGAGGGTAGCCTGTTGGCAGTTGCCATTCAGTTGCCATTAAGTGGTCTCCCTTGTCACTTGAGCATGAGGGTAACCCGTTGGCAGCCCCCCAAGCTGGGCATGCCCCTTGAAAGCCCTCACACCAAGATCCCTTAAGGGGATCCCCATATGCTGGGAAAATGGGCACATAGGCCAGTTTTCCTAAAATGGATTTGGTTCCATGCTGATACCACCACAAGAGCTGGGCATCCTCCTGCCAGGCTCCAGCCAGTGCTCCTACAGGTATACCCAAGTCTGCAGGCCATACCCAATGCTAGGTAGCCATATGTCCATCCCCCATGAAGACAAGTGAACTCTGTCAGCCCAAAACAGCCCCCCCCTGCCGCCAGTGAGAGATTTCCAGATGCCCCCATGGTCATCACGAGTTTTCCCAGACAGTTGGTCATCTTCCACCTTGCCACGTCAACCCTTTCAGGGCAATTGGCCCCACTCCAAGATCACCACTCCAGCCAGTCCAACCCAAGGGTGCTCATGGCCGGGAACTGTCACTCCCTCGCTGTCTGAATCCCCCTGTGTGCTGCCGCATCAGTACTCTTGCTCCCCTGCCGTTTAATGGTTGACATCTGAAGTGCACTATGCAGCTCCTCCGAGCTGCTAGTGCTCCCAGATCTGAAGATGAGGACCAGTTTCCATGGCACCTACTGGTGAGCTCGTCAGAGCACTGGACATGCCTCCCTGCTGGTATCTGGCCCTTGGTGTCATTCCCAGTTCCAGCTGTTGCCAGCACCTTGGGATTCTGGGTGGCTGACCTCCTAGTTGGTTGATGTGCTGGGCCTGTCCTCACTTGACAAGTTGTCCTTTTGGGAGGCATCTTGCATCAAACTTACAGAGATTATCAATGTAGAATCCCGTGACCCCAAGGCCCGGCTGTGTACCACACAACATGCAGGAGCTACTCCTCTCCCTGTGTCACAGTCCCAAACCAAACTGGGCTCCTGCAGATTTTTAAAAAGCCATTTCCTGCAGCTGCCTGATGGCTGTGGGGAAAGCAAGTTCCAGACCTGACTAGTTAAAAATCATACTGTGTAGTTTAGCCCACAGTTACAGTCTTCTGTAACTTTGTTTAGGATTACACTGTGAATCTTCTGTATGCTGCTATAGCTGTATATTAAAGAGAACTTAGTGGGATGCCTATCCATGAACCTGTGGTAAGTCATGTCATTGACCCAATAGCTGCATTGAAAATATTTTAGGTTGTGAGAAGGGGTGCAGATATTTTAAGTAAATAATCCTTTGTATAAAACTTATCAAAGTGATGACTGTTGTTTTTTCAGTAGAAATCTGTGCTTACTTTTCATGTCATATATAAATAAAAGTGTGAAAATAAGTTTCAACACACGCATGTACAACAAAATTAGATATATCACAATTATCACAGATAAGCAAATATCACAACAAATAATATTATTATACTAACATTATTGAAGTAGATAATGGTTAAAACTGGACACAATCCAAAATCTAAAAATCATAAAACAGGTATTGTCACTATTTTATCTATAGATCTGTATATCCCGATACATATTCGTTTGCCAAACCACGAGAATGAACTATTTTTGCTTTTTTTTTTTCCATAATGAAAAAAATCAAAGATATTTTCTGGTTCTGTTTGTTCCTATCATACCTAAATATGTCATCCTGAGACATCATATGGAAGTCCAGTTTTGAATCTCCCCTTCTTAAGCGATAAGAAGTTATTTGCAACTTGCACAATGTTGTGGAAGGGTGGCTACTAATGGTGAAAAACCCCACTGCAACGAAAGATAGGCCTGGAATCAAGTATGCTATGGATTGTTGCTTTTTCTGCTAACTGGTAGTTGTCTTGTAACCTCAGAATTTGGCACAGTGAAAGCACAATCGCAACTTAATTTTTTGGGTTTGGTGTGAATCTGTATTATTTGCTTGGCCCATAACTTAGTGGTAGAGCACACACTTTGCATACAGTGGTGTGAATTTCATTCCTTGCCATCTCCATTTAGAAGGATCTCCTGTGGAAAGATCTCTTTGTGGGGCCTTGGAGAACCACTGCCAGTTGGAGCAGGTGGTATTGAATAGATCCAGCAGAAGGCACTGTATGCATTCATACATTTAGCACAGTTTTGTTACCATTGGCTGTGATGGAAATAGTACACACATCTTTGGCTAAGAAGAGTAGAGAAAATCAGCCAATTGCTATGGTTCTGTCTGTTTTATGCCAGTGAAATCCAAATCTCTGTGAAAGGAGCCTTAAAATCAGTGAGACTAAAGCAGGCAAAATTGAATAAGATTTATGTGTGCTAAGCAACCCGAGGCAGTCATGCGAAAAACACTGCTCCAAAGGGAAAAGGCCTCAGAGAAATAGCTGTGTCAGTTGCAGCATTTAAAAGGCTAACGATTTGATTCCAGCCACAGACTGCAGAGCACTCCTTCAGATGCTGTGAGTGGATCCTCGTATCTACTTTCTCAAGAGGGTCAAAGTGCTGACCACGCTCCCATTGTGAGTTCTGTGAAGCAGATGATCTAAGTTATTGAATCTTGTACAAGCCACATGGTTCTGTGCAGTTTTTAAAAATATATATTATTATTTAATGTTGGCAGGCAGAGCTTTTTAAAGCGCATAGACAACTGTAGTTTACCTGCTCTCTCAGAGCTCTCTGAGCCCCACCTACCTCACATCCAACTTCTTCTTCCTCTTCCTCTTCCTCCTCCTCCTCCTCCTCCTCCTCCTCTTCCTCCTCCTCCTCTTCTTCTTCTTCTTCTTCTTCTTCTTCTTCTTCTTCTTCTTCTTCTTCTTCTTCTTCTTCTTCTTCTTCTTCTTCTTCTTCTTCTTCTTCTTCTTCTTCTTTGTTAGAGGCCCCAGTGAGTACTTAAAAACATTTCTTGCCCTTTTCTGAATGGCAGAAATACCAGAGTTTTTAGAAAAAGTCCGACAGAATGTCAATAATAACCGATGATCTGTTCTTAAAGCAGCTCCATGCTTCATACTGTAATTCAGTTTGCTCTGGCTGAACTGGTGTTTCCCACAGGAAACATGTGAAGGGTGAATGAGAGAAGGAACTTGGCATTGGATTCGTTTAAAGAGGTCTTATTGGTGATCCGTTATGGGTAACTGAACTCAGACTGACTTGTAACTGTGAGCAGATTTCACATGAATGGAAGTATAGAGTCTCAGTTGCATGGTTGCCTATAACTAAGTAACCTGCAAACTCCCACTTAAAAAACAAAAGAACTGGCCAAGTAAGAGTGCAAAGAAACGGGCTTGCTCTCTGTTACCTGGGAAGCATGGAGACTGCACATGTTTAGCTTTCAAACATAACACACACATACCCTGAGTTCCTGAGTGAGAGACCTTTGAGGGTAATTGTATATGAACGCAATCTCAGATGCAGTGGTGAGGAGAAGGGAACAAATGAGAAAATGGGTTTTCAGTCTCTATTGGACATTTAAGAAATTGGTAAAGCTAGGGAAAAGTAGGCTGGTTGAAAAAGCAATGCAAATACTAAATTTGGGGAGTCAGTAAGTTATGAGTAACCAGACGGTCTATAAAAGGACACAAGTATTTGGGCGTAAGCAACAAGAATCTAGCTAGATGATTTCTAGCGGAAACCATGCCTGTTAGGCTAGATGTGTCTTTCCTCAGGCTAGTCCAAAGAAGCAGCCCTCCCAGACAGAAGAGAAAACAGGTATGGATTGCCCTGAAAGAGATTTGAAAATGGAAATTGCAGGAGGGAAAGTTTGAATACAAGGGGAAACAGAGAATCCCCAGCGAGGAGAGAAACATAAGGGAACAATGGCAAGCTGTAGGAAAGGAGGGAAAGGGGAAATAATAGGCTGCCTGTTCCTTGAAGGGAAGGATCTTGTTGTTTCCTCTCAGCTGTGGAAGATGTTTCAGGAGCAGAACCAACTACAATGTGGTGGGGAGTAGCTCTTACAAGCAAGGGTGTAGACTTTCCAATTTCCGGGGGGGGGGGGGGGCTGGGGCTGGGCCAGAGGCATTGCTTTGCTAGGAGCAAGGGTGGCTCCCGGGGGAGGCTGAGCACCTTCCTGAAAATTTCGGCGGGGGCTGACGCCCCGCCGCCCCCACGAAGATTACGCCTATGCTTACAAGTTTTACTACCTACCTTCTAGAAGGTGGGTGGGACAGAGAGATCTTGAATCGCATGTGGGGTACTCGTGGACAAATGCTATTGGCTAAGACTTCTCAGTAAAGTGGAATGCTTTGTAGTGCTGGGGAATATGATTATTCACAAAAATTAAGGGACACAGTATAGAAAGTAGAAACCACAAGATGAATACTGTGTATATCTCTTTCACCTCAATTAATATACAATAAAGTTCAATTTTTACATTAAAAGTGTATTATTGGTCACATCAGCAGGTGCAAGTGGAGGAGTGGGGAATCAAACACGGTTCTCCCAGATTAGAGTCCGCACACTTAACCACTACACCAAACTGTACCTAGTGTCCCATTTTATTGAAAAAAAGACATTTGGCAACTGAAATGAGGTGTGTTTTTTTTTTAAGTTTGTTATGCCCACCAGATCAAAAGATAGGGGAGGATTATAAAATGATGAATGAATTAAAGATAGTGGCTAGACAAAATAACTGTGTTGTAATAGGTGATTTTAACTACCCACATACTGATTGGGTCAATATGTGTTCAACTTGGGAAAAAGAGATTGAGTTTCTAGACACGCTCAATGACACTGCTATAGAGCAGATGGTCACAGAACCTAACAGGAGAGAGGCAATCCTGGATTTGGTCCTAAGTAACGCCCAAGACCTGGTGAGAGATGTAAAAGTGGTTGCACTGCTTGGGAACAGTGACCATAATGTTATTGAGTTCAACATTTGTATAAATAGGGAGTTGCCCAAAAACACCGACTTTAAAAGGGGTAACTTCTCTGAAATGAGGGGACATGTGAAGAGGAAACTGAAAGGAAAAGGAAAATAGGTCAAAACTATTGGGGAAGCTTGGAGACTATTTAAAACTACAATCCTAGAAGCGCAGATAAAATATATACTGCAGGTTAGGAAAGACACAAATAGGTGTAGAAAAAAGCCTGCAGGTTAACAAACAAAATAATGGAACCTGTAAAATGTAAGAAGGATTCCTTTAAGCGGGGGAAAGATAGTCTCAGTGAGGTTGATAAAAAGGAACACAGGCTGTGGCAAATAAAATGCAAGTCTGTGATCGGGCAGGCAAAAAGGAGCAGATTGCAAAAAACATACAGACCAACAACAAAACTTTCTTCAAATTCATTAGAAGCAGGAAACCAGCCAGGGAAGCAGTGGGGCCCTTGGATGACCAAGGGGTAGAAGGATTACTGAAGGATGACAGAGAAGAAGAAGAGATTGGATTTATACCCTGCCCTTCACTACCCAAGGGAGTCTCAGAGCGGCTTACAAACTCCTTTCCCTTCCCTTCCCTTCCCCACAACAGGCACCCTGTGAGGTAGGCTGAGAAATGGCTGAGAGGCTGAATGCATTTTTTGCCTTTGTCTTCACTGTGGAAGATAAGAAGTGCTTGCCCATTCCAGAACCACTGGTTTCAGGAGGGCTGTTGCAAGACCTGAGTCAGACTGAGGTGACGAGAGAGGAGGTCCTACGACTGATAAAATAATAAATAAAAAATGTAAAAAATAATAAATCACTGAGCCTGGATGGCATACATCCGAGAGTTCTGAAAGAACTCAAACGTGAACTTGTGAATCTCCTGACAAAAATATGTAATCTTTCATTAAAATATGCCTCCATTCCTGAGGACTGGAAGGTAATTAATGTCACCCCCATCTTTAAAAAGGGTTCCAAAGGAGATCTGGGAAATTACAGGCCAGTCAGTCTGACGTCAGTACTGGATAAGTTGGTGGAAACTATTATTGAGGAGAGAATTAGTAGGCACATTGATGAACAAAAACTATTGAGGCAGACTCAGTATGCGTTCTGTAAGGGAAGATCTTGTCTCACTAACCTGTTAGTGTTCTTTGATGGGGTGAACAAACATGTGGACAAGGGGGACCCAATAGATGTTGTTTACCTTGACTTCCAGAAAGCTTTTGATAAAGTTCCTCATCAAAGGCTCCTAAGTTATGGGATAAAAGGACATGTTCTCTTGTGGATCAAAAGCTGGCTAATTAATAGGAAACGGAGAGTGACTATAAATGGGCAATTTTCTCAGTGGAGGGTGGTAAGCAGTGGGGTACTACAGGGCTCGGTACTGGATCCGATGCTTTTTAACTTGTTCCTTAACGATTTGGAGTTAGGAGTAAGCAGTGAAGTGGCTAAATTTGCGGGTGACATAAAATTGTTCAGGGTTGTGAAAACTAGGGAGGATTGTGAGGCACTCCAAAGGGATCTGTCAAGAATGGGCGAGTGTGCATCAACTTGGCAAATGGGGTTCAATGTGGCCAAGTACAAAGTGATACACATTGGGGCCAAAAATCCTAACTATAAATACATGTTGATGGGGTCCAAACTGGCGGAGACTGACCAAGAGAGAGATCTTGAAGTCGTGGTAGATAACTCACTGAAAATATCGAGACAGCATGCGACTGCAATAAAAAAGGCCAATGCTATCCTGGGGATTATTGGGAACGGAATTTAAATCAGCCAGTATCATAATGCCCCTGTATAAATCAGTGGTGTGAACTCATTAGGAATACTGTGTGCAATTCTGGTCACCACACCTCAGAAAGGATATTATAGCATTGGAAAAAGTACAGAAAAGGGCAACTAGAATGATAAAAGGGGTGGAACACTTTCCGTGTGAAGAAAGGTTAAAGAGCTTGGGGCTCTTTAGCTTGGAGAAATGAAGACTGAGGGGGACATGATTGAGGTTTACAAGATTATGCATGGGATAGAGCAGGTAGAGAAAGAAGTACTTTTCTCCCTTTCTCACAATATAAGAACTCGTGGGCACTCAATCAAATTGCTGAGTTATCAGTTTAGAACGGATAAAAGGAAGTACTTCTTCACCCAAAGAGTGATTAACACATGGAATTCACGGCCACAGGAGGTGGTGGTGGCTACAAGCATGGATGGCTTCAAGAGGGAATTAGATAAACATATGGAGCAGAGGTCCATCAGTGGCTATTAGCCACTACCCAAGGTCTGGGGCAAGTGATGCTCTGTATTCTTGGTACTTGGGGGGGGGGCAACAGTGGGAGGGCTTCTAGTGTCCTAGCCTCACTGGTGGACCACTTGATGGCACCTAGTATTTTTGGCCACTGTGTGACAGAGTGTTGGACTGGATGAGCCATTGGCCTGGTCCAACATTGGCTTCTCTTATGTTCTTATGCTCTTAACCTTATAGTAGTATGAATGTGCAACAAATTTTATTACAACAAGAAGCATGATGGATTTATAAATTTAGGGCACACACAGAACATGGAGATGTGCTACTGATTTTGACGCACGCTGAAGAAGACAGTCTGCAATGAGAAAGACACCTAGGAATCTTGTCTTTTGGGCACATTAGTAATCTATGAGTGAAGGTCAACTATTCTGTGATTGTATGGAATGAAATTTTGTGGCAAGGACAGTATTGGTCCTGGATACTTGATTCACTTCTTTGTATGTAGCAACATTGTGAAACAGTAGTAGCATCACTGAATGCAGAGTATTTTGCTTGCTGCTTGTGTATTTATGGAATATGTGTAACATATTTGTAAGTTGTTGCAAGATTGTGATGCCATAAGAAATACAATAATACACTTTTGATGTAAAAATTGAACTTTATTGTATATTAATTTAGGTCAAAGAGTTATACACAGTATTCATCTCGGGGAATATGATTATGTCAGGAGATCAGCTGCTTGGCCAAATTGATTGGTGGTCTTAATAGGGTTAGGTGCATTTGTAAGATTGGATTATTAACCTCCAGCATCAGGTTATATATCATCCTAAACATGCAGTGCCTTGGAGAATCTCGGGGGGGGGAAAGGGACCTTGACTGCAGGGCTCTAGAGTTGATACAAACAGCCCACTCCCTCTTGCAGTTGCCCTTTTGCTACACTCAACCTAATCATCTCTAGTGATGACTGAGGGGTGACATGATTGAGGTTTATAAGATTATGCAAGGGAAGGAGCAGGTAGAGAAAGAGGTACTTTTCTCCCTTTCTCACAATACAAGAACTCATGGGCACTCCATGAAATTGCTGAGCAGTCGGGTTAGAACGGATAAAATGAAGTACTTCTTCACCCAAAGAGTGATTAACACATGGAATTCACTGCCACAGGAAGTGGGGGGTGCTACAAGCATGGACGGCTTCAAAAGGGAATTAGATAAGCATATGGAGCAGAGGTCCATCAGTGGCTATTAGCCACAAGGTATAGATAGGGGCTCTGGGGCAAGTGATGCTCTGTCTTCTTGGTGCTTGGGGGGGGGCAACAGTGGGAGGGCTTCTAATGTCCTGGCCCCACTGGTGGACCTCCTGATGGCACTGGTATTTCTGGCCACTGTTTGACACAGAGTGTTGGACTGGATGGGCCTTTGGCCTGATCCAACATTGGCGTCTCTTATGTTCTTATGTTCTTAGTTTGGTATCAAAGATGGAGCCCCTCTGAACCTCTGGCATCAGAAGGCCACAGGCTTCCAAAGGAGAATTTCCGAAATGGGAGAGGGCCTGTAAGACACCTCTGTTTGCATCGTTGATACGCTTGCTTTGAGTTTGCTTTGCCTCAAATCTTTTTCCTTTTCTTTGCCTGTACAGCATGCCTCTGGTGATTGATTCATTGGATAACAAGGACTTGTTGGAAACTTGTATTGACAATGCAGTTGACTTGCCTTCTGCTGGAGAGTCAGCCGGAACTGTGGAAGAGGCAAGCCTCGGTTTCTTTGGCTACGGCACAAAAGAGCACCCTTCAGAGAAGGTGGATTCTGCTGGTAAGGTGGAGCTCTGTGCAACAGTCTTCATTGGGACACTTGAAAACTGTTACTGTTGCTTGTAAGTAACATTGCAAAGCAACTGAGTTGCTTGCAAAATTTATTGGCTGTGTTACATTGCGGATTAAAGCTTCCCTAACCTAACAATCAGTTGACTGGAGTCACTCATTCCAGAAACCCAGTCATATGTTGGATAACAGGGAATCCTAGTGCCAAAGGTTACTTACTGGCACTGAAATGAAGCCACATTGTGTGGTTTCTCTCTGTTTCTCTGACTTGTATTGTCTATGCTACACTCAAGAGTGGCAAAACATATTATTCTGCCATAAATTCAGCCCTGGAAGCATCCTGACGCAAAACAGAATGGAGACAGTCAAGGTAGCAAGCAAGCAGTGGTTATGGTTGTTGTACCAAATCGGTGGAGAGACTGGGGAAAGAAGCAATTGAACTAGACAGTTTCTCCAACTCTGGAATGTGTAGAACAACCAGGGGTCATTTCGTACAGGAGCTCCGGCAGTAAGGAGCTCAGGGGGCGGGCATATGCAACAAGCCCCGCCCCTTGCTTCCAGCAGCCCTCAGTCGGGCCATGAGGAGCAAGAAGTAGCCAGGTAAGTTGCAGAGCCCCCCCCCCCCCCCCC
>NW_015163144.1:198119-199978 GCF_001447785.1 Gekko japonicus
GGTGATGTCAGGGGGTGTGGCATATGCAAATAAGTTATGCTAATGAGCTCCTGCACCTCTTTTTCTATGAAATGACCCCTGAGGACAACGTATCCAATGGCCTGCTGCTCCTGCTCCACAGCAGTGGCAACTAGGGAAATACTCAGCACAGTGACATCAGGACATGAGATAAGTTGTGGTGCATGTTGTTTAACACAGCCACCATGTTTGGCAGCAGCTCTGTGTTTCTTAGAACATGTGATTTCTTCTGCCGTCTGAAATGAAACGTCTGTGTGTACAGTAGTTGATGCTGAGGAAGTTTATACACAATTGTGTTTCAGTCCGCCTCCTGATAGGTGCACATCACTGACTGCTTCCTTCCCTCTTTGGGAGAGGAACGTGATCTTGCCCCACTAGGAGCATGTGAGTTTGTGCTCCACAGAGATCCTGTATTTTTGCCCTTTCGAAACTTTAGTGCCCCTCCTTTTTCTGTTCCATGTACCCTGGTGGTGGTGTCTTTCAGTTGACACTGGCATGTACTTACTTTTTTTCTACAGCCAGGAATACTGAAACCCTGTCGCTATTATAATTGAATATCAAATTCAGCCACTCCCCATCCCTATGCCACACCTTTGTAAAACCCGTATTTGTTCTCAGTATCCTGCAGTTTCTCTGTACAAATGTGAGTAATGGTACACAGATCTTTAGAAAGAAAGGTACAGACCTTAGCTGGGACAACTATCTCCCTAGGGCCTTTCTGTAAAAAGTTGATTGCAAGAGTAAGGATGGTGGAATGCAAAAAAAATTGCAGAACTATATTCTTCCCTTAAATCCACATATCCCATCTGTTTTGTTTTATTTTATCTTGGTAGCTGAGGATGCATCACTGAAACTGAAGCAGTTGGAAGCAGAACTTAGCCCAGTTGCAGGTCCTCACTCAAATGTAAACATCAATGTCAACAAACAGGTACTCTTCACTCATTGCTCCTAGTGTTTTGTTTCATTTTTAAAAGGTTGAAATTGGGCAGTTCTGCAGAAAACCACCGTTTGACACAGTGAACAAAAAAACTGGACAACAGGATTCAGTTTAGCAGTATGTATGCAGATTCAGAGGAGCTGCGGTGGCTCAAGTGGTTAAGATGCTGAACTGCAGGCTGGAAGGTTGGTAGTTCAGTGGTTCGAGACCCGAGTGCCGCAAGACGGAGTGAGCTCCCGTCTCTGGTCCCAGCTCCTGCCAACCTAGCAGTTTGAAAGCAAGAAATGGCAAGTAGATAAATAGGTACCGCTTCGATGGGAAGGTAACAGCGTTCCATGCGCCTTGGCCACATGACCATGGAAACATCTGGCCACATGACCATGGAAACGTCATGCTGGCCACATGACCATGGAAACGTCTTTGGACAGTGCTGACTCTTCGGCTTGGAAACGGAGATGAGCACCGCACCCTAGAGTCGGATTCGACTGGCTTTTGAGCAAGGGAAACCTTTACTTTTATGCAGATTTATAGTGCTAATTCCAGAAATTGTCAAACTGAGGATGTTTTCTTTAGTTGCCTTCCACAAAGAAAATAAATCTCGTCTCCCAAGAGTGACATTTCCATGGTGTGCTCTTTGGAAGAGACTGAGCCTGTCTTTCTGGCAAACTGTGTCACAGTCTTGATCTGAATCAGGAGTGGGCTGCTGCAGCCCCTGTTTTATGTTTTTTTAAAAGGAGGAGGTTCAGTCACAGATCTCCTATTGTCACATCTAGATTAAAAGTATCCAGTATTTGTACCATCTTCACCTGCTTTTTCATCCCGCCATAACTGGGGCTGCACTGCATGCCCTCTACAACCACCAAACAAGGTTCACAGAGACAAGATGAGAATTCTATAGTATCTT
>NW_015163144.1:200015-262543 GCF_001447785.1 Gekko japonicus
GCACTCTCTCCAGAGTAGGACGACAATGGCCTTGTGGTGTCAGTTTGCTCAAGGCCATTAGCGAGAGAGAGAGAGAGAGCGCAAAGGCATTAATGCCAGGCAGGTACCCTTCAATTAAATTCAAAAACCTTTATTGGCATAGATCAGAATCATACACAATCGCCATTCAGTTCATGGGTTTAACACACAGCTTCCTCATTATAAGGCAGTTACAGAACTTAGCAACCGCTTCAATAATCGCTATATTTTGTGAAGCCAGTAAACGATACAACATTCTGCCATCAGATTGCTTGGCATCAATCTTAAGAATATCTTCTAAATAGGCTGCCCGAATGTCCTCATACAAACTACAATAGAGAAATACGTGTTCGATTGTTTCAATCTCCTCTGAATCGCACACACAGAACCTTGCAGAGTAAGGGATTTTCTTAAATCTTCCTGCTAAAACTGCAGAAGGGAGCATATTAAAACGGGCCAGCGTAAATGCTCTACGCAGCTGTGGGGAAGTCAGATCTGATAAGTATTGTGCTGGGGCGTTGATCGGAAAACGTGCCCATCTTAAAGGGGAACATCTACCAGAAGCCAAAGCTCTAAGATCTTGCATTTCAATATCAATTAATCTCTGTTTGAGCAGAGCAAAGATGTGAATTTCAGATAAGGACATCATATCATTCAGGCATAAGCCTATTGAGACGATTTTCCTTTCTATAGCAGCAAACCACTTAGAACAATGAGACTCTTTCAGCAGATAACCAGGTACCCCTTTGTTGTGGCTAGAATTTCTTCTTGCTGAGAAACACCCCCCCCCCAACACACATTCATCGATCAATCATAACTGCTGAGAGTGAGTGGTTATGCAGCCAGCTCCCCTTTTTCCCATTATGCTTTCATCCTAATCTTGCTGGGTGTGTGGAGGGGTGACCCCTGCAGCTTAGCAGTTGCTATCTCCGAGGACATAAGAGGGCGAGAAGGGTACAGTTGTTCTCGGTTCCACCATGCCCAAGTTGAACTACACCTACCACAGAGCAGCATTTTGCATTACCATTTCATTATTTGCATGGGATTTTTATTGCTTATGAGCTGATCTGGGGGTCAGATTTTGGCTGAAAAGCAAGATAAAAATATAATCTGTAGATCAATACATTCTTTCTCTCCCTAGCTGCTGTGAGTGGCAAGTAGCTTAGAGTCTGTGGAGGGATATTGAGCTCTTTGTGATTAGTATTTGTTTTCCCCCTGCCTGTATTGACACACCCTTCTAAGGAAAAGATAGTTATGTCTGTGTGTTTGGGAGCCTCCGTAACAGCTTTTATCTGTCCCTTGTGTGCAGTTCTGCTTGGTGAGGGCATTATAAAGATTACACAATCTGTAAGAAGATTAGCCCAGGTTTCTGTCCCGCTGAATGCTCTTCCTCTTTGTAAACAGAAATAAACACACACAGAATCCTTTCTCAGTGATTATTATTAAGGCAAACGAAGCTTGCTGTTAGTGTTCGTTTAACAGTGTTGAATTTGTGATTCCAGAGGGCTGTAGCTGTGTTAGTCTGTTGCAGCAAAAGCTAAGCAGGAGTCTGTTGGCACCATGAAGACAAACAGAATTTTATTGCAGCATACGCTTTTGTGGACTAGAGGCCTCTTCTTCATATGCAATTATTGGATACTGATTGAGAATCTGCTGTGAATTTATGGCTATTGATACTTGCACAGGCTGTATGGTCTGAGTTGAAGAGAGTCTTTCATTGTAATTAAGCAGAGTGAAGAGGCACGGCTGCAGCAGCGTAACTGATATATGGCTTTTTCAATAATTACTGTACAGAAAGACTGTTTAGCTTTGTAATCCAAAAAGCAATTGTCATGGAATGAATCATGCTCTTGGAGTCAAAATTAATTATTTGAAGGATTTTCTTTTCAACAGAGGGTTGAGACACTTTGGCTAAGCTTTTCAAGAGTGAAAAGGTTGCAAACTGCAGGTAGAACATTCATGTACCGTTTTGAAAGAGTGAACCCAAAATAGTGATAACTTCCATGAAAATCTGTTGCAGTCAAGTACCCTAATTCTATGCTTTAAAATAGATCTTTCATTGGGGGGTGGGGAGTGTCATTTTATTTAAATGTGCACCCTGTCCTTTTCTTAATAATTGCAGAGTGGTTTACAAAAACATTTGGATGTCGCTATCCCGGGGGCTGTGCACATCTTCCTCAGTGGCATGTGTCCTGTTGAAGTCCCTCCATAAGAACATAAGAGAAGCCAATGTTGGATCAGGCCAATGGCCCATCCAGTCCAACACTCTGTCACACAGTGGCCAAAAAATACCAGGTGCCATCAGGAGGTCCAGCAGTGGGGCCAGGACACTAGAAGCCCCCCCCAGCACCAAGAATAGAGAGCATCACTTGCCCCAAAATCTATACCTTGTGGCTAATAGCCACCGATGGACCTCTGCTTCATATGCTTACCTAATTCCCTCTTGAAGCCGTCCATGCTTGTAGCCGCCACCACCTCCTGTGGCAGTGAATTCCATGTGTTCATCACTCTTTGGGTGAAGAAGTAATCATTCTTTGGGTGAAGAAGTAAGCCCAAAAGAGAGATTTTAAAATAATTAAACAAAATGAAACCTCACAACACCTGTTTATACTTAGAAACCAAACCGTGCTTTGCTGAGTTGTGAGCAAAGAGAGCTAGTTATGCTTCTGCAAAAATCTAGAAATCTAGAAAAACCATTGTTGCTGGTTTAATAGCCAGTGTCATGTACCTTTTTGCAAACACATTGAAAAGGGCAAAGAAGAGTTTAACTCTTTGCTTAAGTTGTGTTGGCACAAAATATTTGTCCCCTCTTTGTTATCTTCCTTTTACTATATTCACAGGAGTCCACCCACAATTAAAAACAACACCTTTCCAGAACAAATTTTGCCCTTCCACTTTTCTTAGCTTCCCCCCAGTGTCTGTGACCCCTAACTAGATGGCAAGTAAGTTTAGTTTGCTCAGTGGCTTGTTCATGCGGGAAGTACTTTATGATGATGGGCACAATCTTGGGTAATTTACTAAGCTAGTAACAGGAAGTGTGTTTAGAAATTTTAAAAAATCATAAGTACTGAAGGCAGAATGGTGGTTAATACACTTTGCTCATATTGCTTTTGCTGATTTTTCTCACACACAATATAATGACAGGTATATTGTAGGATAAGTGTCAAAATGTTGAAAAAGGAGGACGTAACAACCTTGGCAATATCAAAAGCAGAACAAGAAGTCAGTAGTTTTCTGTTTCAGCTATGAAGGTTAACTGTTTTCTTCAAAATAGTTTTCTTCAAAATAGTGAAAATCATCTCCTCTCACTGTAGGTTGATTTGACAACCGCTATCTTGTTTTAGACTTCCACTGAGATATTTGGATATGAAATAATCTCTGTGTCTGTGAACTGTCTGATTGAAACTATAGTATGAGTGGCCTTATTCTTACAAGGGAGTTGCTGAGGTTTCTGGCAGCTTGCTGCCTGAGTTTGTTGGACTAGAAGCATGTAAACTTGGCACTGCCAAGCTCTTAACAGGCCTGCTGGCACTGAAATGCGCAATTAATTTTCAGATGCACAAGCATTCCGGTGTCTTGAGTTTCTGGAATGTAGGGAACAGTATAAACCTCAATACTGATTTTTAAAGAAATCTATATTGTCAGATCTTTTTTTAAATTTCCAGTAAATGTATATTGTATACGTTAGGTTGCAGTGTTGTATAGACAACTGCTTAGTCGGAGGACATAAAAAAAAGAGTCTCTTGGATCCTTTATCGCCATTATGGGTCTTGCTGTCATTTGGGCTTGAGTTCACTTGTCAGGGTGTTCCACGGGAAAGATTTCCTTCCATTGAAATCAAACGTCTGGATGATCAAATACAATAACAGGCAAACTATTTAATCTGGACGGGTTTCAGAAACCGTTGTGTTGACAAAGCACTATAATTATAGCGGAGGGAAGAGAGGCAAAAGAGCATTATCCTTTTCTTTTTTTCTCCCCCGCCTCCTTCAGACCTCAGCAAAGAAGAAAGAGAGGGGACGAGGAAGGAAAACAAGATCTGCAGTGGAGAGCAGACTTTGAGACTCTAATAGCTGATGAGAAGGAGATTTTTTTCGTTGCTGTAGATTTTCCGGGTTGTGTGGCCATCGTCTTTGCATTGTAGAGCCTGACCTTTCGCCAGTAACTGTGACTGGCATCCTCAGAAAGATGGAGTACTCTTTGTGTCAAGAAACTGCATTATTGACACAGAGAGTATTCCATCTTTCTGTGTTATACCTCTGAGGATGCCAGTCCCAGCTACTGGCAAAACGTCAGGCTCTACAATGCCAAGACCACGGCCTCACAACCAATGTTCCCTCTAAGCTGAGTTAGTGTGAGCTAGCTCACAGTTTTTTAGACTCCGGCTCACACATTTTTGTCTTAGCACAGGAAGGATGGCTCTAGAGGAAACTAATTTATGCAGTAGCCAAATCACTCGCTCTCAAGTTTAATGCCAGTAGCTCACAAAGTAGAATTTTTGCTCACAAGACTCCATAGTTTAGAGGGAACATTGCTCACAACCTGGAAAATCTACAGCAACGAATGAACTCCGGCCGTGAAAAGAGATTTTAATAAGTTGCAAAATGAGAAGCTTCTTTTTGCTGAAAGTATTCACAAAGTTTATGAGGATGTTTTCTTGGTTAGCAGAGCAGGCAGTGCTAGAGATCCTTACCTCCCAGATGTGTTCCAGGGAGTGATTCCCATGGCTGCTTGTCCTCTGCTGCTAGGAAGAGAAGAAGAGGTTGGATTTATACCCCACTACCTGAAGGAGTCTCAGAGCGGCTTACAATCTCCTTTCCCTTCCCCTCCCCACAACAGACACCCTGTGAGGTAGTAGGTGGGGCTGAGAGAGCTCTTTCGAGGACTGCTCATGAGAGAACAGCTCTGAAAGAACTTGTAACTGACCCAAGGTCACACCAGCAGCTGCATGTGGAGGGGTGGGGAATCAAACCCGGTTTTCCCGGATTAAAGTCTGCGCGCCTAACCACTACACCAAACTGGCTCTCCAGTCTGCTGGCTTGTATGAGCAGCTGAGTTGTAAGCAGCAGTCAGGGTGGCTGGAGATTGTTCCTGGGTAGGGCTGGATTGCTCTTCAGTCTATGTGTTGCAGCCACTTGGGGTAGCAGAATATCTTCAGACACTCCTGTTCTTTGCCAGGACAAGATAGGGAAATTTACAAGAAAATGGATCTGACACAGCAGTGCTCTTGCTCCGGATGCAAGCAGTTATTCAGTCAATTTGCTGGAATGGATCCTACCCCTGTAAACTATCGCTTCACCGAGCAAAGTTTGAAGACTTCCTCTAGCCTAAGGAGCCTTTCTCCAACTTTGGTGGCTCTTCCATTGGAGGAATCTGTGTTCAAGCTGGAGGAAGTCTCCTTGGAACATGGTTGGATCTACCCCGCTGTTTTCTCTTTTGCTGTCTCCTGGTCCCCAAGGTAAATGGTAGCCTTATTGTGGAAAGCACATTTATGTTTCTGGTTGAGTTGAAGCATCCAGTTTGGTGTAGTGGTCAAGTGCGCGGACTCTAATCTGGGAGAACCGGGTTTGATTCCCCACTCCTCCACTTGCACCTGGCTGGATGACCTTGGGCAAGCCATAGTTCTGATAAGAGCTGTTTTTGAAAAAAGGAGCAGTTTCTGTCAGAGCTCTCTCGGCCCCACCTCCCTCCCAGGGTGTCTGTTGTGGGGAGGGGAAGGGAAAGGAGTTTGTAAGACGCTCTGAGACACCTTTGGGTAGTGAAGGGCGGGGTATAAATCCAATCTCCTCCTCCTAGTATTGTAGTTGTAGGTCCTAATTTGGATTCTGACACTAATTGTGGTTCTTGCTAAGCAACCAGGTATGTACTATGCAAACTGTACTTCTGAGACAGCACACTTTCTCCCCCCCCCCCAGCACTTTGTACACAGCCATGGCATATTGATCTGGCCCTTCATTGTTTACGACAATGGTTGAGGTACCCTTTTGTGTGCCCACTGTACTGTTTTTTTCACAGCTGTTCAACTACCAGGTTCTCCCTGTAGAAATGCTGCTAATAGATGTGGCTGTGTTCTTTCCAAGGACGAGGTGGTGAAGCTGACAGAAAAATGTCTGAACAATGCAATCGAGAGCCCCGGGAGTGCTTCAGCATGGCTGCCTCCAGATCTCAAGAGCAACATTTTGAAGGCCCAAGCCGAGGCAGGGCACAAGGTAAGAGCTGCAGTCCAGGTGTTTGCTGATGTGATCCATACAAGATCAAAGGCAGGTCTGTATATGGGAACTTACACACACACTAAATAATGCACTCTCAATGCACTTTGCAACTGGATTTTACTGCGTGAAATGGAAAAATCCACTTGCAAACTGTCACCGAAGTGGATTGAAACTGCATTATTGAGTATGTTTGAAAGCGCCCATATATAACTCTCAGTGTACTAGATTTTGCTTCCTGTGCCCTCTGACTTCTCCTTTGCCACACCTGAAAAATGTTTGATCTTGGCTGTACAGAAAGGTGCACTTGTTGTTAATGAGGTCTAGGAAAGGCTTTGTACATTTATTAAATGTTATGACTGTAGCTGATGGCAAGTATTTTCTCCTCGTTAGCTTGAATAAGAATCTGATTTTAAGATATCAGTCAGATCTTCTTCATAGTCTCCGTGCATCACACTGTTGGTATACTGTGCGCCTGTGCCGACCCCGATTGGTAAATAGAAAGCTGAAAGGGATTTTTCACGTCCTTCCCTGTGACATGCGCAGGGGGCTCTATCACAAATGCCTACAGGGAAGAGCACGAGGATCCCACCAGGTTTCATCTGACCATGGTGCTGTTCAGATCTCTCTCCTCACTTTGGTCAGTAAACACATCTTATCTTCTACTTCTTTTTGGTTCTTCCTCTTCCCTCCCATCCCTCTGATCACCAGGGTAGTGAAGAAGATCATGAGGGAAACCCCCAGGTGCATTTTAATCACGCCATGGTGGCCTCGCCTCGTCAGCACTGGTTCCCAACTCTCCTGCACCTCTCCAAGAGGTTGTGCCACCATTTCCCAGCAGCAATGGATCTCCTGCTATCTCACAGGGGTCTGGTCCTACAGCACAATGTCCCAGACGTGAAGCTGACGGCATGGAGGATCCTTTGATGGATCTGCAGCATAGACTAGATCATGTCATCCTGAAGTGTAGGAAACCCTCCACCTGCAAATCCTATGGAGACAAATGGAAGAGGTTTTTACATTGCCTCACCTCTGCTAAGCTTCCTCCACCACACCCCCCATGAATCTCGAGGCCATATTTGGCTTCCTGCTCTTCCTTGGTAGACTTAGGACTCAGGCACTCCTCACTTCACACGTACTTGGTGGCCATCTCTGCTCATCACACCCCTATGGATGGACATTCAATATTTACGCACGCCCTAACAAAGAAATTCCTCAAGGGGCTCATTCGTCTCTTTCCTACCCCAGCTTGGGATCTCCCACTGGTCCTGACTAGACCCTCTGGCAGGCCATTTGAACCCATGGCCACCTGTAACCTGCAACTTCTATCCCGGAAGTCTGCTCTCCTACTTGCCCTAACTTCCACTAGAAGAGTGGGTGAACTTATGGCCTTACGTTGTGATCCTCCTTACCTGACATTCCACCATGACGGTGTCTCCTTGGCTCCAGACATCACTTTCCTCCCCCAGGTTGTCTCAGAGTTCCATCTCCAAGTGGACATTGCTCTCCCGGTATTCTTTCCACTTTCTCGGGACCACTTGGAGTGCCGTCTTCACTTTCTCAATGTTAAGAGAGTGCTGCTGTTGAGAGCCAGTTTGGTGTAGTGGTTAAGTGCACAGACTCTAATCTGGGAGAACGGGGTTTGATTCCCCACTCCTCCACTTGCACCTGGCTGGATGACCTTGGGCAAGCCGTAGTTCTGGTAAGAGCTGTTCTTGAAAAAGAGCAGTTTCTGTCAAGAGCTCTCTCAGTCCCACCTACCTCACAGGGAGAGGGGAAGGGAAAGGAGTTTGTAAGCCGCTCTGAGACACCTTTGGGTAGTGAAGGGCGGGGTATAAATCCAATCTCCTCCTCCTCTTCCTCTTCTTCTTCGTCATCTTCGTCTTCTTGCTGCATAGGCCTCGGGACTTCTGTAATACCCTGACCCTATTCATGTCCTATGCCCCGCCTAAAAACGGGCATAGACTCTCCTCACAGAGACTATCTCGATGGATAGTAGAAACGATCAAGCTGCATTACAGGCTCACCAAGAGGCCGCTTCCGGGACCTGTTCGCGCTCACTTCACACGAGCTCTGGCCACTTTGGCTGCTTTTCTCAAGGGCACGTCTCTGCGTGATATCGGCAATGCTGCCACATGGCCTATGCCCTACACCTTCGTGAAGTACTTTGCCCTTGACATCCACATCCATCAGTGAACCTTGGTGGGATGTTCTGTGTTGGAGTCAGCATGTGTCTGAGGCCATTCCAGCACCTTCCTCTAGGTATGCCTGAGCTTGCTATTCTCCCAACGGTGTGATGCACAGAGACCACAAAGAAGACAGACAGGTTGCTTACCTGTAATTGGTGATCTTTGAGTGGTCATCTGTGCATTCATGCCACCTGCCCTTCTTCCCCTCTGCTGGTGGTCCTCTTCCTTTCCCGAGGCTTCTTGCGGTGATCAGAAGGAACTGGCGGCATCTTCGTGCCCTTCCCTGGAGGCATGCGGAGTGGGGCCTCCCATGCACGTCATGGGGGAAGGGCGTGGAAAATCCCTTTCAGCTTTCTATTTACTGATTGGGATTGGTACAGGCGCACTATATCCCAAGGATGTGAATGCACAGACGACCACTCGAAGATCACCAGTTACAGGTAAACAATCTGTCTTCCTCTAGACTTATGTGTCAATAATGTGCTGTTAATGCTGTCATGGTCATGGAAAAGGTTGCCAAAACTACTCTCTCAGTTGCCCTCAGGAAGCTTTATCAGCAGAAGTTATAAGAATTAGAGCCCAGATAATATTAGGGACCAGTTTTCTAACCGCATATGTTATCTTACTTAGTTTGCGTGTTACTTCAGAATGTTTTAAACCTGTGGTCTTCATCCCATGGGTCAGGACCCTCAGATGGGTTGCAGAGCCCCACCTGCTGGATTGTGAGCCCTATAGAGCGGCTTTTCTTTTTTTTTGGCTGCTTCTTGTGTACATGCAAGAGTGCCACGTTTCCTGCCTCCCTTTGTATGCGGACTGAGAGGAGGAGCAGGACAAACTGACTGCATTTCTGAGTGATGGAGGGGTTTCCTCCACGCTCTGACTTTTGGCTTGTTCCTTAAGATAGCATGCCTCTGGGTGTTTGCCTTGTACTTCCTGTCTCCAGCTATGACAGTCCACTGTCCTGGCCTGACACTGGTGAGGTTGTAAACCTCTGACTTCCTCCTTTCCTGTCATGAGTTTGAGATGTCACATGCTTGCACCGAAGTGGGTTCCATACCGTTACCCAGGGCTTTTTTTGCAGAAAAAGCCCAGCAGGAACTCATTAGCATAATTGGCCACACCCAACAGCAGAAACATATTAGCATATTAGGCCACACCCTTGACAGCACAGGTCATTAGCATATGAGGCCTCACCCCTGTGTTACCAGAAGTGTGGTCATCCAGCCACACCCACCTTTTGCTTCTTATTCTGTTTACCTTGTTTGTTGTCAAAACCCAGGGCTTTTTTTGTAGCAGGAACTCCTTTGCATGTTAGGCCACACACCCCGAATGTAGCCAATCCTAATGAGTTTCTGCTGTTGGGTGTGGCCTATTATGCTAATGAGTCCCTCCTGGGCGTGGCCAACTCAGGAGCCAGCCGGAACTCCGTTCCTGTGCGTTCCTGCCCAAAAATAGCCCTGCCATTACCTAAGAGGTTAAAAGCATATCCCAGGTCTGGAAAGGGTGAAGACCACTGCTTTAAACCCTTGTAAAATGGTAAAAAGGAGCTGCGGTGGCTCAAGTGGTTAAGACGCTGAACTGCAGGCTGTGGAAGGTCAGTAGTTCAGCAGTTCGAGACCTGGGTGCTGCATGATGGAGTGAGCTCCCATCTCTAGTTCCAGCTCCTGCCAACCTAGCAGTTCGAAAGCAAGAAATTGCAAGTAGATAAATAGGTACCACTTCAGTGGGAAGGTAACAGCGTTCCGTGCGCCTTGGTGTTTAGTCATGCCGGCCACATGACCATGGAAACATCTTCAGACAGCGCTGGCTCTTCGGCTTTGAAATGGAGAGGAGCATCGCAACCCTAGAGTCGGATTCAACTGGCTTTCGAGCAAGGGAACCTTTACCTTTAAAATGGTTTCAGCAATAATATTTTACATTGGATACCAGCACTATGCCTGCAGTTTCCCATAGCACTTGAGCAGAACAGTGTACAGGTGTTTTATAAAGAGAATTTTAAAAAATGTTATAGCATCTAACTAAACTTATCCATGTATATTTGGGGGTACAGTGTGTACCTCAAGTGGTGACAGTGAAGTATAAGATGCAGTAATAATGTCTCATGCATCACAGAGGGTGTACAAATTTAACAATAAACACATAAATACTGAGAGTCTGTTTTCTTGTAGACATATTTTATTTATTTATTTATTACCAAACTTATAGCCTGCCCTCCCCGCAAGCAGGCTCAAGTCGGCTTCCACACATAGTTATATACATAGATACAGATTAAAATCATACAATTATTTAAAACACAACAATAAAACCAACATTATGAAGGGCTGACGATAATGAAAATTAATCAAGATGGTACATTATGAGAAGGATTTCCACTGCCCACATGTTTTCAAATGTTCTTCTGCTTGAGAGCAGCTCGATGTTAAAAACCCCGGGCCGGGTTCTGCAGCAGCAGCGGCCCCTAATGGAATGCCTGGCGGAAGAGCTCCGTCTTGCAGGCCCTGCGGAACTGTGAAAGAATATTACACTTCAGCTCTCTGTACTTAGAACTGTGTATTGCTGTGGAGAAAGGAGACCTAGGCCTCACCCCTTAGCTGAGTTACTTGAAGAAGAGGACAACCCATCGTTCTAATTGCTGCCAGGCTAGTTTGTTTATTATTTATTAAATTTTATTTTTATATCGCCCATTCCCTGTAAACAGGGCTCAGGGTGGTGAACAACAGTGGATAAAACAACATATCAGTTAAAACATTTAAAATTACGATAAGATTTCAGTCAAATTAAATCAGATGGCGATCAAGATTTCCAGTTATGCTACTGCCTTGTAGGGGGGATGAGAGTTCCAGCCAGATGGACGCCCCTGCTGTCCTAAACCAAATGCCTGGCGGAACATTCCTGCCTTACATGCTCTGCGGAATTGCATCAAGTCCCGCAGGGCACAGATGTTACTCAGCAGAGAGTTCCACCAGGTTGGGGACACCATGGTCGAGGACAGCCAGATATCTCTCGGGCCAGGACTACAAGCAAGTTCTTATCAGCAGAGCATAATGCCTTTCGGGGGATATACCAGGAGAGGTGGTCTCAAAGGTACGTGGGTCCCAGACCATTAAGGGCCTTAAAGGTAAGCACCAAAACCTTGAACCTGATCCAGTGCTCAACTGGTAACCAGTGCAGCTCACACAGCACAGGTCGAACGTGTGCTGTTCGCAGGGTCCCCATAAGGACCCATGCTGCTGGATTCTGGACCAGCTGAAGTTTCTGGGTCAGTCTCAAGGGTATGCCCACAGAAAGTGAGTTATAGTAGCCCAATCTGGAGGTAGCTGCTGAGTAGATTACTGTGGCTAGGTCAGGACAGGACAGGCACACTATATCCCAATGATGTGAATGCACAGATGAACGTCAGTCTGGTAACATTTGTGATCTGGGCCTCCACTGATAAGGAGGCATCCAAAATCACGTCCACACTCTTGAGAGTTGGTGCCGGTGTTAAGGGCATGCCGTCAAGAGCTGGGATTTGGCATCCCAACCTTGACTCCTCCCTGCCCAGCCGCAGAACCTCCGTCTTAGTAGGATTCAGTCTCAGCTGGCTCTGTTTTAGCCATCCACCATGGCCTCTAACCCCTCAGCCAGAACTGATGGGGTGGTATTGGCCAGTCACCCATCAATAGATATAGCTGGGCGTCATCAGTATGCTGATGACACCCCAGCCTGATACTCTGCACCAGTTGGGCAAGAAAGTGCATATAAATGTTGAACAACGGGAGAGGATTGCCCCCTGAGGGACCCCACATACTAAAGGGTGCCTAGGAGACACCCTCTCCCCTAGTGCCACCCTCCGTCCCTGACCTTGGAGAAATAAGGTAAGCCACTTCAAGACTACCCCACAAACTCCTGCATCAGCAAGGCGGTCATTCAGGAGATCATGATCAACTGCGTCGAATGCTGTGTAAGGTTGAGAAGCAGCAGTGGTGCCAACCCGCCTCAATCCAACTGCCTGCGGAAATCATCTGTGAGGGTGACCAGCGCTGTCTCCATCCCATGGCCAGGGCGAAAGCCATACTGGAATGGGTCCAGTACTGATGTGTCAGCCAGGAAATTCTGGAGCTGCTTTGCCACTGCTCTCTCAATTGCCTTTCCCAGAAATGAAAGGTTCAAAATGGGGCGGTAATTGGACAGATCCATAGAATCCAAAATTGGCTTCTTTAAGAGCCTCTTTTAATCTCTCCGAGTAGACTGCTGAATCTAGGGATAGATTGATAATGTCTACCAGAGGGCCCTGTGTACCCTCACCGCTGGCTTTCACCAGCCATGAGGGACATGGGTCTAAGAGGCACCCAGAATCCTATTAACATCGGCCCAGGAGGGTCAGCTGAAGCTGTCAAACACAGAATCCAAAGACGGTCAAGGGGCCTCCAGGTTGTGGTGGAGCAACAAGCCTTTATCCGCAAAGAAGTTCACAAAAGCCTCACAGCGGATAGCCAAATTCCTAATAGTTTGAGTTCTCTCAGTGAGAGAAGTTAAACTTCCAGTTACCGTAAAAAATTGTGCTGGGCACGAGCTAGCGGGTGCTGTATAAAGTTCCATTTTTAACCGCCTTCACCACCACCTCATAGGATTTCATAAATGTCCTGTAAGAGGTTCTTGCAGCTTCATCATGAGCACACTGTCAAACTTGCTCTAGTTATCTAAGTTCCCGTTTCATCCCCCTGAGTTCCATAGTGTACCAGGGGGATAGTTTAGATCGGGAACGCAGAGGACGTTGGGGAGAGATTTCATTGATGGCTTCAGAGAGGCGGGATGGCAGGGTCAGTGCAAAGGATGGAGGGGGGGGTCACCTGAGGGCTATCCTGCTTCTAGCCTCCTGGGAGTATCAGTGAGGGGGGGATGGCTGGAGTCGGGGGAACTCTGACCTCCAGACACTGCTTGTTCAAACTGCTAGTGTATGAACTTGTACTTGACCCTTTGAAGAAGAAACTTTTCCCCCCTTAAATATAGAAACTCTGGATAATGTCTCAAACATTCCCTTTTGTCTGTGTTCTCATAGATCACAAGGGAGGATAGCACGTATGGCAACAAGAACACTAATGCCCTGGATGCTGCCGCCAGGTACATGGGTTGTGTTTGAAGTGTGTGGACATTCTCATGCGCTAACTCATGGTGGTATGAGCAAGACTCTTCCATCGCCCGGTGAAGCAACATGGCTTAACTGGCCTTGCTTATACTCACCTATAGGATAAGACTTCTGGACTCAGTAGTTCCTGCTAACACTTAATATGCATGAAACGGAATTCATTTCTGTGTGAGGGAGAGATGTAAAAGCCATGGAAAGACTAGTCAAGGTCCTGTTGATCTATGTCTGCTAAATTTAGATGAAATCCATAAGATTCAAAGAACAGTATAAAGCTTGGTGTGTTCCACAAGTTATGTGATGAAATAACCACTTGAGTGCGGAAGTACACATTCAGCACAGAATTCATCTTTCAGAGAGAACGGATTCCAGCATAAACAAATTTGCCTGCCACAGCTTGCAGAAATCAGTTTTTCTCAGCACAGAATTTAGGTTATCTTGATCCAGAACGTCACTGTCTGTTCGGGCATGCTAAACAAAGCACTGGACACATTGCTGAAAATTGCCATTATCTGTGCTACTAGGGAGCTTGTCTGCTGGAATTTTTTAATGGTGATGTGGGAAATGTTCTTGAGGGAAACAATGGTAAAGACGTTCAGACTCATGCCTTTGGGACTTTTTTGTTGTTGTTCAGGAACATTCTTCTAACAGGAAAAATGCAGAACAACCCTCTACGAGCCCATAGCCCAGTCTTCCAGGAACCAAGAGAGGGCCTGCCAGCAGTCCCGGTTTCAAATGCTTTTGTTCTGTAAGTCCTGTGTGAGGGTGTATGCGTTATGTGTTGTCAAATCACTTCCGACTTATGGTGACCCTATGAATTAATGACCTCTAAAACAACCTATTGTTAACGGCCTCGCTGAGGCCCTGCCCTGCAAACTGAAGGCCGTGGCTTCCTTTATTGAGTTAATTCGTCTCACGGGGAATTACTGAGCTACGAATAACTACATGGCCTATAGAATCACACAAGAATATTCCTAAAACAGGGGAACAGCATGGAGATTACACAGATGCATCGCCATCCTAAATAGAGTTATACCCTTCTAAACCAATTGACTTCAGTGAATTTAGGAGGGTGTTACTGCTTAGGATGGCACAGGAAAGGGTGAAACAGCACCTGATGGGTTAACTTATTTTATCCTTGCAGATTCCCACCAATTTAATCTTTCCGGATTTTCTGCCAGATATAGGGTTGCCAAGTCCCCGCTGCATGTACAGCGGGGGACTCCAGCGCCGCAACCACGTCACCCGGAAATGACGCAACCACGTCGGGCACGCCGGGGGCGGGGCCACAATCATCCGAGGGAAAACCATAGAGTTTTCCCTCAGATGACCGCTGCCCCACCCCCAATGCGCCCGATGCGACTTTGTCACTTCCGGGTGACATGCTGACCCCGGGCACGTTGCGTGCTTTGGGGGTGGGGTTCCCCCCGGGGCCCGATCTGCTGGCGATGGGTAACGAGCCTCTCGGGCGGGGTTTCCCCCGCCCCCCGGGGGGACTTGGCAAGCCTAGCCAGATACGAAGGCGCATTTAACATGGCCGATGCAGAGTTTAAGCAAGCAATGCTGAAAGAGCAAAATCAAAGTCTTAATTCAGTGTAGGCCTCATGATGCGATTTCTTTTTGAGATTCTGTGCTTCTAGCCACTTGAAAGCATTGCTATCCTACTAATAAAAAGAGAAATAAATAAAATTTGTTAGATGGTCATTAATTCAAGTCAGCTTTTGAGAGGTTCTTTCTTAGAAGAGCATTTCTAGTGCTTTGTCGTTAGATCTGTGCTACTTTGGAAGGGGCAAGATCTAAAGATCTTGTGCTGCAGTGCATCCCTTAAAGAAGCTTCATTCTAGTTTCATCACTGCAAACTTCCATGGAAACCAATATGGTAATGAAGGTTTTCTGTATCCTTACTAATTGAGTTCCCTTGTGCATGCACTGAATGCTCTTGTAGCAGCATTTTTGTGATAGAAATGGCAACCAACTCTGCTTGGTCTTCTCTTTTGTTCAGTCTCTTGTTCCTAAGCTAGTATGCCCATTTATTTAATAATTTGGCCCACACTGAAAAATACAGAGGGTTTTAAAAAAAAACAGCCTTTTACTGAAAGAGAGTACTCTTTCCAGCCTATAACTCCAGCAACTGGTTCTGCAGTTGGCAGGGAAAGAACCAAGAATGACCTGCTTACCAGAAAGAATGAAATAATGGCAGCTGAGAGAAATGCAGACTTCAGCAATGCTTAGAGATGTACAGAAAGCCAGGGTGATTGGTCATTTCCTGGCTTCCATATGCATGATGGATCCATGACCATTCTATCTCTGCACAGACTGCCCTTTTCTCAGAAAGCCTATAAGTATATCCCAGATAGTTGGCAAACATTTAATTAGCAGATGATCTGGGAGTGTGAGCAGAACATTCTAGACTCGTGAAATTTATTTAGGTAATACATAACCCCACTTCTCCTCAATAGGGACCCAAAGCACCTTGCATCCACAATTAAGTATCTGATTCACAATTAAGTGCACTCCATCAGCCATTGGCCCATCAACTGCCACACAAGAGTACTTGAGTGTCATTGTCTTCTCCTCTCCTTCGCCCACTGTCAGCTTGGCTATTCTTTCATGTCAGAATAAACTGCCAAAATGTCCTTACTATATCTAGATTCCACTTGCACTCTAGTCTACCACTCTAAGTTTATTTCCCTTTTCTTTAATTCTTCCTGAGACTTTAAAATTATTTCCATCATCTAACAATTCTGCATATCTAATAATTGTTTGTTTTGAAGTCAAAATTGGTTGAGAAAAAGCTTCCATTGGAGATACCCATCTTGGGATTTTAGTGTAAATCAGTGGATGAATCTTTTCCTAGGTTGTCAATAATGATCTCCTTATGATTTTTAAAATATTTATGTCCAGAAGCTTTCCCATACCATAAAAACGCATGCCATCCCAGTTTTAAGTCATGTCCTTCTAGAGTCAGCAGCCTATGATCTTCAAGTAAAATCCATTCTCTCAACCAAATCAAACTTGCTGCCCTATTCTTTCAGTCTGGTACTCCAAATCCAGCATTATCTTTCACATCCTGTAAGGCTTTTAATTTAATTCTTGGCTTTCCCCCTTCCCATATAAAGTGTTGTGTCAGTTTATTCAATTCGTCAAAGAAACTTTGTTTAATATATATCAGCAAGGTCTGGAATAAAAACATCAAACGTGGTAGAATATTCATTTTCAAAATTGCTATTCTACGCATTAGTCATACTTGCAGCTTTGTCCATTTCTTTAGATTTTTTAAATATCTTGTAGCACTTTATTATAGTTATCATTCATCAGAGAGCTACATTTTGCTGTAATATTAATACCCAGATATTTGACTTTCTTTTCCAGTTGAAATCCAGTCACATCTGTTTCAATGTCATATTTTTTGTAATCATTTTCATCTTCTGATAGTTTATTTTCATTTATGCTATTTTCATTAATCAGATTCATCAGTTGTTGCATCAATTCCATTACGTCTTCTAAGATAAATACCAAGTCATCAGCGAAGGCTTGTAATTTATATTTCCTCTTATTGACGTCCCTTTAATATGGGAATCTTCCTTAATAGTTCTTGTTAGCACTTCCAATGTTAGTATAAACAACAGTGGAGATATTGGACAGCCTTGTCCCTTTTTCATTCCATATATTATCTGTCAATTCATTGCTTACTACTATTTTCGCTTTCTCCTTTGCATATATAACTCCTATAGGCTTTATAAAATTAGTCCCAAATTTCATTATTTTCATCTGTTGAATAATAAATTGCCAGTTGACGTTGTCAAATGCTTTTTCAGCGTCCAAAAATATCAAAGCCATCTGTTTCTCTGGATGCGCTTCATATTATTCTAGTATATTTAAAACTGTTCTCACATGGTTTTTTAGCTGTCTTTTAGGTAAAAAACCTGCTTGGTCCTGATGTATAAAGTCCATTAGAACTTTTTTCAACCTTGCAGCCAAAATAGTTGCAAATATTTTGTAATCACAATTCAGCAAGGAAATAGGTCTGTAGTTTTTAAAAATCTCTTTAGGATCTGTGTCTTCTTTTTTTTAAAAAAAAAAAATAGTTTATTTACATTTTTCCATAATATACACACATACATGTGTTGTTTCTCTACATTGTTAACATTTGGGGTTAAATTTTAAATATTTTTCTCGTACCATTTTATGGCCTTATACCATTTCTGGTTAAATTTATCTTCTAGTTTTCCAGCCAGAAACATATTCAGTTTATCCATCTCTATTACCTCGAATAGTTTATTTATCAATTCTTCCCTTTTCGGTATACTATCTGATTTCCAGTTTCTAGCAATACAGATTCTTGCCATTGTGTTTAAATATACAATAATACAGGATTCGTTATACTTAATACCATTGGGTATAATGTTTAACAAAAAGATTTCTGGTATGAAAGGTAAATCGATTTCTGTTATATCTTTTATCAATTGTTTTGTACATTTCCAAAATCTTTGTATATTCTCACATTTCCACCAAATGTGAAAATGTGTCCCTATATTATTCTTGCATCTCCAGCAATTCCTTGAGACATTTGTATAGCACTTTTGTAACCTATCTGGCGTCCAGTGCCACCTATATATCATTTTTAGTATATTTTCTTTATACGGTGTTGCTCTTAATAGTTTAATTGAATTCCAGGATTTTTCCCATTCTTCCCTCTTTATCTTACGCTCCAAGTCCTTTTCCCATTTAATCATGAAGGGTTTTTCCCAATCATCTTTTAGCTCATCTTCTAGTAATAGATTATATATTTTCCCTATTTGTTTGTCTGACTCTCGCAACCAAATTTTATCTAATTGTGTTTCGTTAGAATAGAAACCTTGTTTTTTGTCTCTGGTGAATCTCGAAATTAATTGATTTCTTTCCCATATTGACAAGTTTACCTGCATATCTTGCAGGGTTTCCCAGGGCTTAAGTTCATTTCGTTCATTTAGTAAGGTCTTGTATGGTATATTTTTCTCTTCTGTCATTAGCGATGGTATTACAAAGGCCTCGATGGGTGATATCCACTTTGGTATTTTTTCATAAGTTTTTTCTCTTATCTGTCTCCAAATTTGCATTAGGGGTCCTCTTATTACATGATTTGAGAAGCTTTTCTGTTTATTTTCCTTGTCATACCACACATAGGCATGCCAGCCCATGTGTAGATCATGACCTTCTAGTTTTAACAATCTTTTGTCTTCTAGTAAAGCCCATTCTTTTATCCAACCTAATGCAATGGCTTGATAGTAGAGATTCCAATCCGGAAGGCTCAATCCTCCTCTCGTTTTCTTTTCTCTTAGAAATTTATGCTTTATTCTAGCTTTTTTCTCTTGCCAGATAAATTTTCTTGTTAACTTGTTCAGTTCCTCAATAAATTTCTTATTTTTAAGGATTGGAATACATTGAACTAGAAAAATTATACGTGGTAATATATTCATCTTAATCGTGGATATTCTACCCATAAGTGATATTTGAAACTCCTGCCATCTTTGTAAATCTTTTTTAATTTCCTCGAGAGTGACTTTGTAGTTGTTTTCATATAGTTGAGCGTTATTATTTGTAATGTTAATGCCCAAGTATTTTACTTTTTTGACTATTTCTAGATTTGTATTTTCTTGTATTTCGTTTTTCTCCTCTATTGTACAGTTTTTAACCACTAATTTCGTCTTGTTCATATTTATTTTAAGGCCTGCTACGGATCCATACTGTTGAATCGTTGTTAGTAAGTTTTTTATTGATAACAACGGCTCTTCCATAATATAGACCAGGTCATCGGCGAACGCTAATAATTTGAAGTGTTCTCCTTTCAATTTAAGACCCTTTATGTCCTCACTAGATCTTACGATGTCATTTAAAGTCTCTAGAGCAAATATAAACAGTAGAGGAGAAAGTGGACACCCTTGCCTTGTCCCTTTTTCTATAGGAATCCTTTGTGTTATGTCCCCATTGACTATGATTTTTGCCCATTGTTCGGAGTATATTGATTCTATCATATTCATGAAAGTATTTCCACAGTTCCAGAGCTTTAATTTGTGTTTCATGAAGACCCAGTTTACATTATCAAAAGCTTTCTCCGCATCGAGGAACATTAGCGCTAGTTTTTTCCCAGGTTGGTATTCATAATATTCGATAATGTCTACTATAGTTCTTATATTTCTCTTAATTTGTCTTTTTGGGAGGAAACCTGCTTGATCCTGATGGATTACTTGAGACATGACTTTTTTAAATCTACTCGCTATTATTGTAGCATAAATCTTGTAATCTACATTCAATAGTGAGATTGGTCTATAATTTTTTATCTCAAGACTTTCTGTGTTTGGCTTATGAATCAAAGTGATCAAAGCTTCATTCCATGATTGTGGTATCTTTGATGTTTCCGTTATACTTTGTAATAGGTCTTTGTATAATGGTGTTATTTCATTTTCTAGTTTATGATAGAATTCTATCGTAATTCCGTCTGGGCCTGGTGCTTTCTTTTTTTTCTGCTTCCTAAGAGCTTCTATAATATCACATGTAGTAATTGTTTCATTTAGTATTTTCCTCTGTACTTCAGAAAAAAATTTTATATTATGTGTCTTCAAATATTCTTGAATCTCTATCTCCTCTATTTTTTCCTGGTGGTAAAGTTTTGCGTAGAAGTTCTCCGCTATTTTCTTCAGTTTATCATTTGTATATTCTAATTCTGATTTATCATTCCTTAAAGCAGAGATAGTTCTTTTTTCACTTTCCTTTTTTAACCTATAGGCCAGCCATCGTGTTGGTTTATTTGCGTTTTCGAAATAATAAGCTTTTGCAAATTCTATCTTTTTTGCTATTTCCTGCGTTAACAGAATATTAACCTGGTGTTGTAGCAATTTTATTCTTATGCTTGTCTCTTTACTATTTCCATCTTTTTTCAACTTTTCTTCTTCCCTTTTTAGGTTCTCTATCAATTTTTTGTACTTTTCTTGCCTTTGTTTCTTTTTCCATATAAGCTGTGTGGTTAGAAGACCTCTTGCATAAGCTTTCAAAGTGTCCCAAACTGTATTGAGTGTAACTTCTTCTGTTCTATTTATTTTGATGAAATCCTTAATATCTCTTTTTAATTTTTCTAAGAACTTTTGATCTTGTAGGAGGCCCGCGTTCATTCTCCATCTTACGTTTTTAACTCCCTCCCGCAAAGATATCCACATTGGATTGTGGTCAGCATATGTGTTTGGTAAAATTTCTACTTCTAGTAAATCTTTTGCTAATTCTACATTTAACCAAATCATGTCTATGCGTGACCACGTTCTGTGTCGAGAGGAGAAGAAGGTGTAGTCTTTTTTTGCGGGGTTTCTTGTTCTCCATATGTCTATTAGGTTAAGCTCCTCTGCCATCTGCAAAAAGGATTTCGGTAATAAGAGTCCACTTCTTGTTGTCTTCTTTATTCTTTTCCTGTCTTCTTTATCATTAAATACTGCATTAAAGTCTCCTGCCATCAGTATATCCCCTGGACATTCTCTTGTCACAATTACCTTTAAGTCTTTATAAAAGGATTCTTGGTCTTGGTTTGGGGCATAAACATTTACTATATACATTTCCTTTCCACTGTATCTAATTTTGACCACCAAGACTCTTCCATCACTAGTTTTAAATTTAAGTTCTGGATTCAGGGTTTCTTTTACGTATGTGACCACGCCTCTTTTTTTTACTGTATCTGATGCTACAAATGCACTGCCCAGTTTTTTACAATCCAAATGTTTCATGTGTTCTTCTTTAATATGAGTTTCCTGGAAGCATATTACGCTCGGGTTTAAATTTATTGTTTGATGGAAGATTTTTTTTCTTTTCTGTGGGCTGTTCAGCCCGTTAACGTTCACCGATATTAAGGATAATTTTTTAATAGCCATCTTTTTTGTCTTTTTTTTCCGTTACTATGTTTTTTAGTTGAAGTCTTGTTCTTATTTGGGATTCTGTTTTGTATCTTAGTTGTTGTTTCTTTTTTTCCTTGTCAACTTCCCTTCTTTCCTTCCCTGTGGCCTCCTCTTGGTTTGTTATTTCTTCCTGTTTATCGAAAACTTCTTCCTCCTCCTCTTCTTCTTCTCCAGCACCCCTTTGCCATCCTAGATCTTCACCTTCCTTTTCGAGGAAGTTTTCAAGTTTAAAGACGGAATCTATTCTAAATCTTCGCGTTTTGTAATTAAATAAGACTCCTTCTGGTACCAACCACCTGTATTGTATTTGATTTTTCCTTAGGAGTTCAGTAAGTATTTCATAGTATCGGCGTTTCTCTCTGACCTTCCATGGGATTTCTTTGAGGACTTTTATTTCTGCTCCCATTATAGTTAATTTTTTATCATTTACTGCATGAATAATTTGGTCTCTTGTTTTTTTTCTATGAAATCTAACATGTACTTCTCTTGGAAGTTTATGTTTCCTTGTATAATTTGAGTTCTTACGTTGTATCGTATCTATATCATCTAAAATTTCTTTTTCATTTTCTAGTTCCAATTGTTCTACCATGCTTTTGACCAAAACTTCTTTTAGATCTTTTTCCACTTTCTCGCTAATGTTTTGGAACCTAAGCATTGTTTCCGCTTTTTCCATTTCGAATAATATCACTGATTGCTCCAGCATATCTACCTTTGTTTTCACTTCTTGTACTTCCTGGTCTAGATCTTCCACTTTTTCTTCTAGTACCGTTGTGTTTGCAATAATCTTTTTAATATCTGCTTTTATTTCTTGTGTATCCGATTTCAGTTGTGCTGAGATTTCATTTATTTTTTCACGTAGAGGGTCAATCTCTTTTTTAATTGCCTCTCCTGTCTGTTGCGCTGTCTGTTGTAGGTAATTAGACATTATTGATTGTAGATCCACCAGGGATACTAACTGTGTGCCTGCTTTTAATTGAGTTAGTCCTCCTCCTTGGCTGGGAGATGGTGTACCAGGTTTTTTCATTGAACCTGATGCCATTTTAGGTAGACCTAATATTCAAATATTCCCTTGCCTAACTTTGATTTATTGTTGTTTAGTGTCTTGGTGACTATTTGGTATTTTTATTATTAAGCTAATAACTTATGTCTTCAAACCTCACTTTTAATTATCTCTCACCTTACTATGTCTCCCCCACAACTGGATTTTTGCTTGTTTGCTTGTTTGAATTAACTTTTTGAGGTTTCTATCCCTTTAAATTTGTTCTATTGTTCGCTATATTTTGTTATGTCTTGTTTTATCTTGTGCTTTCACCAATGTTATGTTATGTTATGACTTGTATTCTGTTTATGTTTTCTCTCTAAATTTTCTTTCTATATCTAGACTGTGCCGCTTTTGCTTTTATGTTTCACCTCTGCACACGTCACACACGTCAATATTCAAGTCTTTGCTTTTCCAAGTCTCAGCTTTGCTCTTTAAAGTCTTTCTTTAACTTATGCCCCTTTCCGTTATTTATTTCCTTTATTTATTCTCTGTCTGATCGTCACAAGTGTTTGTTCTATTCCTCAACTAAGTGGCGTTACTCTGGGTAAGTGCCAATACTCCCCCGCTACAAACGAGGCTTCTCCGGATGCGAGTGGCTCTTTAAATGGTATCTCCGGTCTTTCCCCACGCCAATAGCGTAAGCAACTCAAACAGCGTAGCTCCGGACACAAAAAGCGTTTCTCTCAGCGCAGGCGTAGAAGTTTACTCCGTCGCTGCCGTTGCGATCTCGCCGACGTTCCGCCCAACTCCTCCCTTATCTCTGCCCGACTCCTCCTTTGACTCGGCCTCCGCGATCTCGTCGACGCTGCGTTCGGCTCCTCCTTTGGCTCCGCCCGGCTCCTCCTTTGACTCAGCCTCCACGCCGACGCTCAGCCCAGCCCCTCCTTCCGCACGGCCTCCGCCCTGGCCTCTCCACTCGGCTCCGCTCTAGTCTGTTCCACACCGCACGCTCCGCTCACTGGGATCTTTTAAAGAGACACGAATCAACAGCTGTACGTAATCTGCATTTCACAAGTTTCAGTTTCCTGTTCTGTATGCTTAGAGTTATATTTAGTTATATTTAGCTTCTGTATTTTTTCCGGTTATTTATTTTCCTTCGGCGCACTATCCCTCTTATTATTCAACCCCTTTATTGGGACTTCTTATTATAGCCTAGATAAATCCTACCTTCTTTCCCCCTCCTCCAAGTTCCACGCCTTAATTACTTACTTACATACACCTTGCTTGTTAATTTATTTGTGCTATATTATCTGGATAGTTTACAAATTCATAAAGTTACTTAGCTTCGGCTGTTTGTTACAGTAGTCTTTTAATCCCCCATTGGCTTTCACGAGTCTCGGCTGCTCCTGACGGACGATACCTCTCGCCGTCTCGGACTCTCCCACCTCTCGCTTCGGGACAGTTTCCCTTGGTCCTGGAGGTTTGCCACTTCTCCAGGTGGAAGCCCAAGTCCCCTGCTAAAGTTCTTTCTTTGTGGAAGAACTTTTGGTTGCTTTTGAATCCAGTATTGAGATGAAAGAGTATCTGGACGCTCAGAGCTCAAAGTCCCTGCGTCCTCCCTCGTCGAAACCGGAAGCCGCTCTCCAGGATCTGTGTCTTCTTTATGAATCGATATAGTTGCTTCAGTCCAAGATTCTGATATTTCTGTTTTTTATATTACAGAAGAAATTACATTTTTGTATGGCATCAGTAATACATCTTCAAATATTTTATAATATTCAGCTGGTAGTCCATTGAGTCCAGGTGCTTTATTTATATTTTGTTTCTTAATAGCCTCTGTAATTTTCATCATTGTTATGGGATCATTCAGCAAGTAAGCAAGTAAGTGATTAAGTCCTGTTTATCTAAATACTGTTTCTGAGTTTCTTTGGAGATTTCCACTCTTTTATATAATTGTGTGTAAAAATCTTGAATTATTTCCCTTAATCCATTCTTAGAAAATTCTTCTTTTGTCTCTTTATCATACAATGAGTGGATCATCCTTTTCTCCTTCTCTTTTCTTAACTTACAAGCCAACCATCTTCCTGGTTTATTGGCATTTTCAGTGCTGGCTGGCTACTGAGGTGGGCCAGCGGCCATCAAACCATTCTCTTCTCCTCCTGCTGCGCAGCTCACTTTCACCCTCAGCTAGGCAACCAGACTTGGTTCTATCAGTAAAAAGGTGGGGGGGGGGCTTTCCAGGCCTATTTTGGCCTTTGTGGGGAACTCATTGGGGCCAGTCCTGACTAGGGTTGCCAGCACCAGGTTGGGAAACTCCTGGAGATTTTGTGATGGAGTCTACAGAAGCCAGAGTTTGGGGAGGGGAGAGGCCTGAGCTGAATAGAATGCCATAGAGTCCACCCTCCAAAGCAGTTATTTTCTCCAGGGGGAGAGAGAGCTGTTGTCTGGAGTTCAGTTGTGATACCAGGCGATACCACAGCCAGTGTGCTGTAGCAGTTAGCACTTCAGAGCAGGGTCTGCCAGACCCAGGTTCTTCCTGTGGAAGCTAAGTGTGTGATTTCGGACCAGTCACAAACTTTCAGCCTAACCTACCTCACAGGGTTGTTGTTCAGATCAAAAGGGGGAGAAGAGAATGATGTGAGCTGCTTTGGTCCCCACTGCGGAGAAAGACTATACTTTTCCTCCTGGGAACAATTGTTGACAATCTCCAGGTGAGGGCTGGAGATCACTCAGAATTACAACTGCTCTTCTGATGGCAGAAATCAGTTCCCCAGGAGAAAATGGTGGACTCTTTGTCATTATACTCTGCTGACGTGGCTACCCTATGACAGCCAGTGTGACGTAGCAGTTAGCACTTCACAGCAGGGCCTGCCAGACGCAGTTTCTTGCTGTGGAAGCTGAGTGGGTGTTTTTGGACCACTCACAGACTTTCAGCCTAACCTACCTCGCAGGGTTGTTGTACAGATCAAAATGGGGAGAGGAGAATGATGTGAGCTGCTTTGGTCACCACTGCAGAGAAAGACTGTACTTTTTCTTCTGGGAACCATTGTTGCCAATCTCCATGTCAGGACTGGAGATCACTCAGAATTACAACTGCTCTCCAGATGGCAGAGATCAGTTCCCCTGGAGAAAACGGGGGACTGTGTGTTATTATACCTTGCTGAGGTTGTCACAGAAAATTGACACTGAGTGCCCAAGGCTGGGGGACCCACCCAGAGCCTTTTTCTAGAGCTCGTATTTATTTCCACAACGGGCCTTATTCCTAGTATTTAAATAAACAAAACAAAAATATTTCAGCAAAAAGCACAAAGCCACACTGTGGACTGGTTAATTCAGGGGCTTGTGAGGGTTGCGGGCTAAGAGCCCTTTGGCTCCTGCCCTGTGGAGGAGTCTTCTGTCTTTCTGGCACCTCGAGATGCAGGGGGGCCTGCTTGAGGCAACAGATGCTGCGATGCTGTAATTCACATGACAGTGACTTCAAAGGCTGTATTTACTTCCTGCCAGTAATCTCCTCTTCGCTCCTTAGTGATCAGTTGCTGTGTCTTCAAGCCCAGTGGTCATGAAGAGCAAAGTTAGTTATTTTGTGCAACCTGTGCATCACGGGGGGAACATTTTTCTCTTCCAGGAATGAATTAAATCAGGAGAATGCTACTGCTAGCCCTGAAGAGTTGTTGAATCCTCCTAATCTGATCCCTGTAGAGGAGGCTGATGTTTTAATGGTACGTGAATGCTTTGTTTATGAGGACAGGTGGTTTTTCTTTGTTTTCACTATACCATTGACTGTATCAACAGAGCACACATACAACAGCATTCCCTGGCAGCTGCAAAAATTTTCACATCATACTTTGTAGATTTTCCCTAGCCTTATTTTTGAAAACCTTAAAGGTTGGGGTGCCAAATAATTCAGAATTGCTGAGTTTGTATGCAGGAAGTCTGCTTCACAAGTAATTTGAGTATTCTGGTCAGTGCTCAGCAGCTCCATCTGTTTTGCAGAACTCTCCAGAGGACTTGGAGATTTTGTTGACATCACAGGCAGAAAACCTCATTGACTTCACAGAAGCCATGCCTCGGGTAAGTATAAAAATAAATGGTGTTCCATCGTTGCTTGGCACTCAACAACTTCATGGTGCAGCTGATCATTTTTAAAGGAAAGCATAATTGATTTATGCCTCTGTCATGTGCACACAAGGAACATCGGCTTCCAGCCAGATGCTTGTCTGAGCTGATTTCCTATGTAGTAATTCTCTTGTAAATGAACCTTAGGCTAAGATTATATTAGAATTCTTTGTTACGTGCATTCCAGAAGTCAGGTTCCGGAGCTGGCTGCAAATATCACAGTTCTGCATGCAGTGCTGTTTGTTTTTTACCAGACCATTGGCACTTACCGTGAAGGGTCCTTCTCCTCTGAGGAACAGAGGACATCTTGGGTGTTTCCTACCATCCAATCAGGGAGGCAGGAAATCAATTTCTTCCGCTTCCTGTGTGGTGTGGGAACACCCAAACCTCAGTTCGGGTAACTCTGAGAAACAGTCCTACTATAAAAGTCCTCACTCTAAGTTCATTAACCACATGGAAGAAATGCAGAAGAAAAAACAGTAACAGTAACAATAGCTTGCAGCATCAAATAGGTTGAGAATGATATAAAGGAAAAAGGAGCCAGAAAGGTTAGTGGTATGCAAAGGCGATGTGCATGAGAGGGACCAGATGTCCTCCGTTCCTCAGAGGAGGGGACCCTTCATGGAAACTGCCAATGATCTTTCTCCCTCTGAGGTGGAGGACATCTTGGGTGTTCCCAGAGCAGTATTCTAATTCTTAGGTGGGGCATCACCATCTTCAGGAACCACATGTTGCAAAACCCTTCTGCCGAATGCCACATCTGCAGGATTGTAGGCGTTCAGTTTGTAATGACAGACAAAGGTTGATATGGACATCCATGTCACAGCTCTGCAGACTTCTTCCACAGAGGCCTGTTTGGCAAAGGCCACATTGATGGCCATGCTTCTAACAGAATGTGCTGTAATTCCAGCCGGAACCTCAATCTTAAGAGATTTATAGGCTTCGGTAATACACTGATAGCATAGCTAATTGCTGACTTGGACATCTTCTTCCACAAGTTGGGTGGTGAGATATTGATGAACGTGGAGTCAGACTTTCAAATAAACTCTGTTTGTACCTGATATGCCTTGAGAGTCCTACATACATCTAGGGTATGCCAGGACCTCTCCTTAGGACGCTTTGGGTCTGGGCAGAAAGAAGGAAGAAAATTTTCTTGACCACTTGGAACCTGGAGGTGACCTTTGTTTGAAAGGTGGGATCCATACGAAGGACTGCCTTATCCCTGTGGAAGACACAAAGTCTAGGCTTAGAAGACAAGACACTGGGTTCTGAGGTTCACGTAGCCAACGTAACTGCAACCAGGAAAGTAGTCTTCAGTCTTAGCCATCTCAGGGAGGTCTCCCTAATTGGCTCAAAAGGTGTTTTTGTCAGTGTGGATAATATGGTGTGGAGCTGCCAGGTTGGAAATCTATGCACCGGACGGGGGCATCAGAGCGTGGCCCCTCTCAGGAACCTGCGAATGTTAGGGCGATTGGACAAGCCAGGCCCCTTCCCTGGTGGTAGAACCGAAGATAATGCTGCGACCTGTCTCCGAAGAGTGGTTGGTTTTAGGCCAGTTTTCAGACCATCCTGTAGGAAATCCCATATACAGTGAATAGGAGGCTCCAGTGGGTTAATCGATTTTCTCCGGCACCATCTGTGGAAGGCTTTCCAGGAGGCATTATAAATCCTGGTGGTCGAATCTTTTCTGGAGGCCAGGAGGACACTGGTGACTTCTGAGGAATATCCTAGTCTTAAGAAAGAGCTCCATTCCACCTCCACACTGTTCTACAAATGTATGGCCCGAGTGCTTGTGTGCCAATAACAAACACTCAGTTGAGTCTGGAGGAGGAATAGAATTTATTGCAATAAACACCAGAGCAGAGCAAAGCTTAGGCCCACTAACTAAGCTGCTCTGACCCCTTCAGGGTGGTCAGAGCCCTTATACCCCTGCTAACATGCAAAGCATGTTTTGATACTTACACAAAGCTATTGGTTACATGGTATAGGTAAAATCATCATGAGAGCTAAACGTCATGTTGGCATTCATTTACTGGCTAAAATCCGTGTTGCAGCATAAAATATATCAGGCATGTGTGCCCGGCCAGTTGAATCCTTCTGGGGTCTTCAGCCCCCCCCCCCCTTGGCTTCCCAGTATTAGCGAAAGCAAAGCAACACAGCCTGTGTAGATAAGAATGGAATGTAGCGAAGCCGCTTCCCCCCAGACCTGTTATCAGCCTGGCAAGACTGTATCCTAGTAACAAGTGAGGCACTTTAGGGAAGTCAGTATTTCACCTCTAAGCGTGTGTCTCAGAACACGGTCAGCTGCAGCCATTCTGGGTGAGGGTGCCAGATGGGCCCCTGTCTGAGCATGTCCGGCTCTACTGGTAGACGCAGTGGTCATGAGGTTGCCATCTGTTGGAGTGTGGAGAACCATGACTGTCGAGGCTGCCGCGGAGCCACTGTGATGATCTCTGCTTTTCGTTGTCTGATCTTCCTATGCAGTTTTCGTATGGCAGGAATGGGCAGGCATGCCTATATCAGGCCTTGGGGCCATTTGGTGGTCAGAGCGTTCACTGCCTCCACTCAGTGATGGAAATACCTGGAGTAATATCTTGGAAGCTAATGATTCGGGGGGGGGGGAGTGAATAGATCTACCAAGGGTAGCCTGATGTTCTCCGTGATCTGCTGGAACATCTCTCTCTTCAAGGACCATTCCCCCAGTTGTATGGTCTCCCAACAGAGCCAGTCTGCTTGAATATTGGAGGAGCCCTTGATATGTTCGGCTCTGATGGATGCCAGCAATGTTCCACCCAGCTGAACAGCTTCACTGCCTCCTTGTGCAGGGCAGAAGATCTGGACACCACCCCCTCTCCTGGTTGTTCAAGTGTGTCTTGGCCACAACGTTGTCTGTGCATACCAATATGTGTTGACCCAATACTTGGTTGGTGTAACGAAGTAATGCCAGTCGGATGGCCCTCAGTTCCAGGATGTTGATTGGTAGCTGCAATTCTCCCTGAGCCCATTCAAGGTGACTCCCCAGCTAGTCAAACTGGCATCCGTAAACAGTTGGACTTCCTTGGCTATGTAGTACGGTTTCTCCTGGTGCAGGTTGATCTCCTTGGTCCACCATCTCAGACTGTCCTGGATCGCCAGGGGTACACTGAGGGAAATGTCTCATTTCTTCATGATGTGGAACTGGTACGGTCTGAGGAGAAATTGGAGGGGCCTTGTAAGTAGGCACCCCCGTTGCACTGTGTCCAGGTTCAATATTAAGAGTCCCAGTTTGGCCAAGGATAGAAGAGAAGTCGAGTTGCTCCTGATTATCATGTCTGCTAGCTATCTTGTCCTTTGTATCTTTTCCCTCGTGTGAAAAGGGAAATTGCTTCTGGTATCTGAGTGGGGGAGTGAGAGCTCTTGGCCAGATTGATCAGAAACCCATGTTGTTGTAGACACCTGATGGTATGCTCTATGTCTTTCATTGTCTTGGAACTGGACCAGATCAGAAGATCATCAAGATATGGGTGCACAAGGATGCCCCTTTCTCTCAGATGCGCCCCTGGATTGACCAGAACCTTCGTAAATACTCTCGGGGCGGTGGTGAGCCCGAAAGGCAATGCTCTGAACTGAAAATCGGATTTGTCTATGCAAAACCTTAGGTACCATCGGTGAATTGGGAGGATCAGAATATGTAGATATGCCTCTGTGAGATCCAGGGAGGCAAGGTACTCCAGTAGTTGTACGGTCTTGGTGATAGATTTGAGAGTCTCTATGCAAAAGCGTCACAGTCTGATAGATTTGTTTAGGTACTTGAAGTCCAGTATTGCCCTCCAGTCCCTGTTCTCCTTGGGAACTGTGAAGAAAATTGAGTATATCCCTTGGCCTTTTTGGTCTGGAGGTACAAGTTCTGTTGCTTGAATGTCGATGGGGTGATTGATGGCCTTGAATGATATGTCTCTCTTGGAAGGATTCTTGCGCAGGGGAGACATGATAAAACAATCTGGTGAGGTTCTCTTGAACTTTGTGGAATAGCGTTGAGAAACTATCTCTAATGTCCATGAGTCTGCTTGAGAGTGTACCCGTGCGGATTGGAAGTGAAGCAGACGTCCCCCCACTGGAATATCTTCTGAGTCATGCTTTACTGGGTTTAAGGTCCCGGTCCTATTTGTCCGTTCTTCCAGTTGTCTGTCTCGGAAATCTGGTACTAGGGAAGGTCTTCCAGTAAAAATTGTCTGGAGTGACCCCATGATGATCTTTTGTTGTCTTTTTCGGTTCTGGTGAGAGAGTCAGAGTTCCGAAAGGACTGGGTATCATAGCCTCTTCTGTCAACACATCGGAGGTTCTTGGGCATTGCCTTTTTCTTGTCTCTCGTCTCAAGTAATTTTTTTCTAATGCGTCCCCGAACAACTTTTCTCCTTGGAAGGGGTATGAAGAGACAATGTGCTTGGACTGTAGAGCTGCTTGCTATGCATGCAGCCAGATTCCCCTTTGGGCTACTGCTGTGGAGGACATTGCCCTGGAACAGAAGGTCAGGACATCCAGTGATATGTCAGTGGAGAATTAAAATCCTTCCAGCAATCTCCTGCAGTTGTCTGGGAGTAGCTGGATGAGTTTCCAGATCCAAACTATGGCTGCCCTCTGGAAACCATAGAGGTTGTGGCTGAAGCCTTAATCACCATTGCAGTGGCTTCATGATTCCTCTTAAGGGCCATGTCCGTCTTTTTGTCCCGGTTGTCACGCACTGATCTTCGACCGTCTTCTGAAAGTAAGCCAAAGGACTGGAGTGCAGTGACTGGGGCATCCACCTGCAGCACGTGCAACATCTCATTAGCAAATTAGGGTAATTCATAAGCTTTTTAGTAAAGCTGGAGGATTGATGATTGGAAGAGGGTTTGGCTCATTCTGCCTTCAGCTGGTGTTCAAAGAACCCTGGGAAGGGAAATACTTTCTCAGAGGCATTGTGCCTAGGAAAACATTCCTTGCTTCCTGTTGACCTATTCCTGGGATTAGTGCCTGTACTGGCAACTTCCTCCCCCGAAGGAGTGTCCTGGGGTTCTAGGGCTGCTAGGGTCCTGGAAAGCAGGGTTTAAAAAAATATATATTTTAAAATAAATTTTATTTAATGTCTTCTCAAAGCACATTACCACCAATATCTAAAAGGCTCATAAAAATGCATAGTTTGTTGGCAGCACGTGGAGAAACATCAAAAAAGCCACTTAAACACATCAAAAAAGCCTCTAGCAGTGCAGTTGTCATAACTATTTAAAATTGCTCTTGATATCCAGGCTAATGAAACAAAGAGGCGGCTGGATCTTATACAAAAATATTGGCATAAAGACTGCAACAAACCTCTCAATCACAATGGCAGTCTATTTGGTGCTCGACACTCTTCCAATCCAAAAGAATGGTCATTAGAACACACAGTTCTTCAACTTGATATCTAGGTGGTATCTTATGCCACAAAAAATACACCACATACGACCATCTACCTCACCACATTGTTGGAGAGGTTGTGGGGAAGTTGGCTTGTATGGGCATTGCTGGTGGAGCTGTCCATATGTTCAGTCATTTTGGTCTTTGGTCATACAGCATATCTACATTTTGGTCTTTGGTCATACAGCATATCTACAACATCATGGCGTTCAGATTACCACTAGAGACCAATATACTAATTCTAAATTTGTGGCACAATAGCTCTTCACAACCACTCAACAAAGACTTAATAGAGCTTCTTTGTGCAGCAACTAGATTCACATTAGCCAGATCTTGGAAAAACAATACAAAATTAACTATTTCAGACTGGATGCGTAAAGTGTGTGAGTTTTGCATGTGACAAACAGAATCAAAAAAACAACCATGAACATCAGACCCCAAAGTATCAACAGTCAAACAACTTGTAAATGCAATGAATAATGTCTATTTGAAGTTCATACAAAATACAGTTTCAATAAGTCATAAAGAGAATTCTATTCTTTTTTTATGCAATGAATAATATCTGTTTGAAATGTATACAGGTCACAATTATACACAGTTCCAATAAATCATAAGAAATCCTATTCAACATTGTTTCCAGATTGTTTTCAATGTTTCAAATGGAATTCTTCCTCAGGAAGTATTCTATACAGAGCAGTAACCTTCCAGCTCTTACAATCATGTCTGTTTTCAGCAAGAGCAATAACCAATTAGCCAGGCGCAGACCACAAATCCTGCTCTGTATAGAATATTTCCTGAGGAAGAATTCCATTTGAAATGTTGAAAACAATGTGGAAACAACATTGAATAGGATTTTTCTTATGATTTATTGGAACTGCATTTTGTATCATTGTTAATTGTATACATTTCAAACAAATATTCATTGCATTAAAAAATAGAATTCTCTTTATGACATTGAAACTGTATTTTGTATGCACTTCAAATAGACATTAGGAGCTGCGGTGGCTCAAGTGGTTAAGACGCTGAACTGCAGGCTGTGGAAGGTCAGTACTTCAGCAGTTCGAGACCCGAGTGTGCCACATGACGGAGTGAGCTCCCGTCTCTAGTTCCAGCTCCTGCCAACCTAGCAGTTCGAAAGCAAGAAATTGCAAGTAGATAAATAGGTACCACTTCGGTGGGAAGGTAACAGTGTTCCGTGCACCTTGGTGTTTAGTCATGCCGGCCACATGACCATGGAAACGTCTTCGGATAGCACTGGCTCTTCGGCTTTGAAACAGAGATGAGCACCGCAACCCTAGAGTCGGATTCGACTGGCTTTCGAGCAAGGGAACCTTTACCTTTACCTTTTACAAATAGACATTATTCGTTGCATTTACAAGTTGTTTGTTGATACTTTGCAGTCTGATGTTCTCAGTTGTTTTTTTGATTCAGTTTTGCATGTGAGACAAACTTACTGAATCTGTCTTATCAAATAACACTGTTTCTTTTACATCAAAATTTTTACCAACCTGGCTCTCTTTTCTGGAATATGTCAACTAAAGAAAAGTACACTTCTTACTCTGAATATGCTTTACTGAAATGTTGTTTATTAAGGCTTGTCAACTGTAATTGTCTACTGTTTTAAGTTCCAAACATTACTGTATTAGCACTCATTATCCCAACGTTGTTATTAATTATGGGAATATATGTATTTTTATGTATTTGTTTGTGAACAAAATAAAGTAATAAATGCTTTTTAAAAACCTAGAAAGGCATGTGAGCCATTGCTGAGTCCTAGGGGTAAAGCACGCTGTTGTTCTGATATCCTTGTCTGCTTTTGGTTTTTAGGTGTCCTCACCACCAACAATTGTGCCCAGGTGGTTAGTGCCAGTAAGTTTCTGAATAATAACAACAACAATGAATGTTTCTGTTTTGTTACAGCTAAGGTGATTGAGAAATTAAATTTCATTTGGTTAAATGAGTGTAGCTGAACTGCAGTTAGTAACCTGGATATTGGGGGGGGGGGGTGTTAATTCCTTTTCTGTATTAAAAAAAGAAATATTTTTAAAAAGCAAACAACTTTGGTCAAATTTGAAGATTTCTAGTTTACATTCTGAATCTAAAATGCTAATTAGTGTTTGCAAGAAAGGGGGCAGGAAATAAACCTACCTTTCACCTACCAGCCTTCTCCTGCAAGTTTCCTTTCCCTGCATGTGTAAATGCAGTTTTGGGAACACCCCCTCCCCCAGGGTTGCCAAGTGTTAATAGAGCCGCCAGCGGGGAACTCCCAATTGGTGGCTGGAGTGTGTGCGCAAAGTGCATGCACGCCGCATCCACGTCACCCGGAAGTGACGCGGGCACGCTGGGGGCGGGGGCACGACCATCTGAGGGAAAACCAGGTGACGTGCACGTCGGGGTGGAGTTCCCCCCAGGGCCTGATCCGCTGGCGGCGGGGAATGGGCCTCTGGGGCGAGGGTTTCCCCGCCCCCCGGGGGGACTTGGCAAGCCTACCCCCCCCCCCGAGACAAAGCAGAATGCTTTCCTCAACTATGGTGAGTTTGCATTGTTTCAAAGGCTTTCCTCCTCCATTTTGCTTTCATATAGGGTGGATTCATTTGCAATGGACCTTTGGGGAATGATGTTGCCTCAGTTCTCAAGACAGTCAAAGGGAACGCAGGGACATCGGCTGCCTCCTCACCTCCACAGAACTCACCTGAAATGATGGCCTGGTAAAGATTTCCTCCTTGCTGATGCGTCTCATGAAGGACATGGTTTCCTGTTGAAATTGTCACTTGAATCCTATTGGGTTCTGAGTGCATTGTGTTCATTTAGTCCCTCTAGAGCTGTGAGGAATGACAGATGCCTCTGTGATTCCTTTCCTTCATCAGCCTTTTTATAAGGGGGAGTGGGCGTTTGGGCTCCACCAGTGATTTCCTGCCCATCCTTCATACCCAACTTTGATCAGTTTTTAACTACTCCACAATTTTAAAAAAGGAAAACATGGACCAGGGTATTGTAAAAGGGTGAGGATGTGCAATTGCTCTTACATACTTCACTAGATGTGCTCATTGCTGGCCGTGTGTAGTGAAAATGCTCCTTTCATGTTGGATTCATCTTAAACTGATCAGCATGAATATTCCTGTTTGTATCCCATGCAAGAGAAGGAATTCAAATTAGTTGTCTGTTGGGTGGTTTACTTAACTGCTCAAGTTGAGCTGATTCTGTCAAGTGTCCATCTGTACTTGTGGAAATAGCATTTCTTTCCAGCAAAACAAACCCTTGCCCCCCCCCCCCCCCCCCCCCCCGGCTCATACCCATGTTTCATGTTTTCTTTTTCAGCCCTGTTGCTGAAGACGCTACAACCAGGCCAAAATGTTTACTTACTACTGAACTCTAAGTTCTGGCGCGTCTCCTCTTCCTAGCGTTGCCAGTGAACCTTTAGAAAAAGACATGCTGGAATTTAACCCCCATCTCTGCTCAGACTGTGAGAGAAAAAGGCCTGGCTTACTGGGGATCCTCTCGACTGGAATGAAGCATGTGAGTCTCGGACGAAGAGCTGCTGGGAAGCTTGAGCACCCCTCGCAAGTACACTGGAAAACGTTCTGACGTAATGAAATCCACGAGGTTTCCATTCGTTGTAGTTCTTTTGTCTGTAATATGTCCTTGCTGCTTTACAAGTAGAAATGGAATGCAGTCACTGCTCTGAGCCAGTTAGTGCTCCCCTGGCTCATAATACTCTAAACCCAGCCATGGGGAGTATCAGAAGTTCTAGCGCCATCTGCTGGTTGTTGGTATAAAAGCATGTAGCAGTAATAACGTTTTGAGAGCGCAATACATATACATGTCCCTCCTTTTCTGTGTGATCATCTCCTCTGAGTGCTTCTTTTTTTACCAGCATGGGACAAATGCTTATGGCCTTAATCCACTGTTTAGACTTTGCACATTTTCTCACAACATATAGAAGGAACTAAAATGGAACACCGTGATACCAGTTTATCCCATGGACAGGCTGTTCTCTTAAGTTAACTAGGTAGCATTCAACTACCAAACTACTGAAGGCTACGGGAAGGGGACGGAACGGTCCCACACTTACCATTCCAACCGAAATCTATCTGCAATACTGTAGAGTAGGCTAAAGTATGCCTTCTACTGGAGCAAAATTTAAGAATGAAGGACATGTGGGATGAAGGGTATGATAGAATGCCATCGGCTGATACGTTAGAGCTATACCATTCTCCTGTGTGTTTCCCTCGAGATGTTTTCTGCAGCTGAGCAAAGTACACTGACAGCTTCACCAATCTACTTTAAATCATACTGATGATTGGACATTTGGGGAAAGGGCCTTCCTTTGTGCATTAAGGTATTTTGGACCAACGGTGAAACCTTTTCTACCACAAACTCAGGAAGAATGTTATTTGTTACTTAGTTTTTAGGAATGTTATTAGTAATTTGACAAGTCCCTTGACCACTAAGAGAGAATAGCAAGACTTGGCATATACAGTAAGGGCCCAATTTCCATGTTTCGCATTCAATAACTAGACCAGTGCTTCCGCTCATTTTCAAAGCAGACAGGAAAAATGTCAAATGCATTCATTGCAATGGCTCTGCTTATAGAGCCAGTTGTGAAGGCAGATTGAAAAGGATACCATTTTTCTGGAGTGTGTTCTCTTGAACCGCGAGTTGCTAGTGTTATGTCCGTTTTCAAGACATTGTTTACGTTGCAGGAGGCTCATTTTTCTGTAAAACTGACTATGTAAACAAGAAAGCAAGTGAAACCAGCATGACAAAAAGAGATGAAACCCTGGAAGGGAAAGTGAGTGTAATTAATGTGTAGGAACGGCCCCTGTGCTGCAGCTGCAGTTGAGTTTTTGTGCTTTGTAGCTTGAAATTGAGAGGAACCATCCCTGCTTTTTGCAGTGTCACTGGACCACACCACTATGCCAGCTGCTGGATCACTTTTGTCTTTTGCTGTCACTACTGCTTGCCTGATAGAAGGGCAACTGCTGAGGTTTTTATCAGTAGAATTGAAAGGAAGGCAGCTATAAGAATAAGCATTTTTTCACAAAGTTGCATGATGGCATTGGCAGGGGGTAACTGACCCCTTTCTCTTTATCAATAGCTAAGTTCTTACCTTGCTAGACCCAGCAGCATTCCTCTGTTCAGTATTTTTTGCATCTTAAAACAATTCCGGTAGTTTATTCCTCCCAAGAAGCACAAGATTGCTATAAGCAAATAACAGTGGTAGCTTTTGTGAAATGTTTTCCAAAGTGAACTTGGTGGTAAAATTGGAATTACCTCATGAAACCTGACTTTCTAAAGAGGCTGCTGCATTTTAGATGCTATGGGATAAAGTAACATGACCCCAGGGGTCATTTCCTGCAGGAGCCCACAGGAGCAGTAAAGAGCTTAGGGGGCAGGCACATGCAACAAGCCCCGCCCCCTGTTCCCAGCAGCCCTCAGTCAGGCCATGAGGAGCAAGAAGCAGCCAGGTAAGTTGTAGAGCCCCCCCCCCCGCCCTGCCTTCAGGTGCAAACTCTCCCTCCTCTGCGAGGACAGATCTCCATGTCCCCCCCCCCCCCCATAGCTAGCAAACCCAAACAATCCCTTTTCTACGAAATGACCCCTGCATGACCCCATTTTAGTCTTACTGACTTTCATTTTAACAAACACCTGATTCTTAAGAACCATTTTAAAAAGCAAAGGCCTGCATGCTGTTTATCTGCTGTCAAGAATGTAGCTTCATTCCCTTGAGGTATATTCCAACTTTAGCCTGTTTATAGAACATAATGTGATAACTTTTGGGTAATAGTATTTTTTTTAAAGGGAAAAAAATCACATAGCTGTTCTCCCTGTCATTTTACTGACTGATAAAAGGCTCCCCACTTTCCAAAAAAGAAGGGAATGTTTGATCCCATTCTTGGTATTTGGAAATTGTGAATTACTGCAAATTACTGCAAATCCATGATAGTGATCTAATATATTGAAACAAATAGCTACGCTTGCTTACCCTTTTAGTGTCCGGCTAGAAGAGCCTTGTGCAAGACACAAGACTTACTTTCTTTTATTCATGTTAATTGTGAAGCTACATGACTTCTAACAAAATGTCCAGTAGTGTGTAGTCTCTTGTCCAGAAATAAGAAAATCTCTATTTTTGTACAGGGAGGCAGGGTGTGGAATACAATGCTTGTTGCCTCCCTATTATTCACTGCACCGGCGTGCATCTTGGGCTGTAGCAGTAGTGGGGAGGCAAGAAAGTTGTGCTCTGTGGATGGAAATCCTTTTCTTCATGGACACTCTCCATTGGATGCAAACAATTGTTTGTTGATTGTAAGCTTAATATAAAAAGCTTGGCCGTGTGAAATAGCTATCACAGAACGTAGGCCTGGCTCACACATGCAGGAGAATGAGGTGGAAAAACGGATTGCATCTCTTGAGACCACCGACTGGGGTTCCAGTTTTGAATATGCCTTTGTATAAAAAGACTCTGTTCAAATAGTAACATACTAGAGCAAAGAAGTTCTACTGCTTGTTGCTTTCTGTGCTGGTTTTCTATTAGAAGAGGATTTTTTAACAGGAAGGCATTCCAAAATGTGGTACTCCTCTGGCAGTCTCCTGGTGTGCCCTGCTCTGAGCTTAGCAGTCAACCCCCTCATTCTCTTGTACGAGTGAACCAGTAGCTGTCATTGGAGGTGACAGTAGTAAACTTAATCATGTGATCCCAGTTCCTGATTCACAGATTATTAGGACTGACTGTAAAGCACTGATCCAGCAAGATCACTGAGGTTGATGTGTAGTGTATTTTTCAGATTACCGTTGCCTGAAATTAGGACGTACCGCTGAAGCCGACAAAGGCCACGTTGGTGTCTGTTAAAAACCTATACAAATGTCTGAGAAATATTTGTGAAGTACCTTTTGACCAGCTTCATGCATGCAAAGTGATTACCTTAATTAGACACATTTCTTGAAAATGTTTAGGTCCAGTACATACACTTAGCAGCCCTCTCCTCTACCGTGCACATGACGTCACACGAACATGAGATTGCCTTATGCTGGGTCAGTATTGTCTGCTATGACTGGCAGTGGCTTTCCAAGGACTCAGGCAGAGGTCTTTTGGAGTATCTCTATTACCTGAGCCTTTTAACTGGAGATGCCACGGACCGAACCTGAACCTGGGACCTTCTGTATGCAAAACAAATGCTCCACCATTGGCTCCAAATGAAATATGCGGGGTGACTGTTCAACACTGAGGCATGTATATGTGAAAGATTCTGTATAAAACATTGTACAAATTAGGCTACTGTGGGTATATCCATATGGAGCATTGCCTCCGTGTTACATTGCATGTGGAATGAGTGGAAGAGAGGGGCATGTCAGGTGGATCACAGCCATAGCCTGATACAGGGGAGCTGGGGTTTCCGTGGAGATGAAAAACGGGTCTCTCTTGTGAGCATTAACATTCAACAGTTTTGAAACACAATCTGTATTCTGTGAAAGTGGAGTTAGGGAAGGCATTATTATGTTCCACATACCTAAAAATGGCGGGGAAGACTCTACTGTAGCAAGTGCAGCAGATAAAGTGTTTTGATTACTGTTTGCATTCTTCTCATTTTTTAACTGGACAAACTTACTTTAAAGTATGTAAGAATGATTATTTTTAGAATATTTCGGTGTTTTTTTAAAAAAAGTCCAAACACACTAACTTGTAATTCATTTTTAAATGATGTAGAGCTTTACAGTAGCTCTCAGTGTAACTTTTGTTTTACATGTATGTGTACGTGTAATGTGCACTGTGTTTCATAATAAGATGAATAAACTGTGCTAGATTCATTGCACTGAGAGCATCTTTATGGGAACAAGCACTGTGATTTGTAGTGCATTTGGAATAAGTAACAACCTGTTTATGCTGTAGATTATTTCTAAATATACCACAACTGTGCAAAAGGGATGCCTCAATATCTTCCTTCAGCCGTGTCCCTACGTTCTACAGAATGGTGATACATCACAGGTGAAAGCTTGTTCACAAATTATAAACACATTGAAGAAATTGGGGCAAGGGATGCTCTGTCTTCTTGGTGCTTGGGGGGGGTCAACAGTGTGATGTCTTCTAATGTCCTGGCCCCACTGGTGGACCTCCTGATGGCACCTGGTATTTCTGGCCACTGTGTGATACAGAGTGTTGGACTGGATGGGCCTTTGGCCTGATCCAACATTGGCATCTCTTATGTTCTTATGTTCTTAAATGTGTTGCTTTCCTGGGTTTCCGCTCATCTTTTATATGATTCAGGAGTTTTCTTCACAGAAGAACTCGTTCTCATCACCTTGCTGACAAGGTATTTGAATGCTGTTAAATAGTAGTTGTGCTGGATGTGTTATATTAAGAGAAAACAACAGTGGGTTAGGTTGACAGGTGACAGTTCTCATGACAGGGGGCCTCTGCTTAATACAAGATTTCTATTCACTATTTGTTTTATAAAACAAAGCAATATAATTTGCAGGAATAGAATGAGGACTTAAACCCCCCCCCCCTCCCCAAGTCAGCTATTTAGAATTTATTTCTGGTCTCAGTAAATTTGACCAGCGTTTCCTCTGAGCGCCACAAGTGTTGTGAGCAAACAGTCTACCCTGTGAGTGAAAAAAGCCAGTAGCATTAAGGTTGTGAGCAAGTCTACGTTTGACTATCGCTAAATTAGTTCTGTAGAAGATTATTTCCATAACCTTGTAAAAAATCTCAGAACTAATTCTTTTAAACGATGTTTTAAGAATAATTTAAACATTATAAGAGAAAACAGAATCAAGTCAAATTTCATTACGCAAAATGTCCTCTGCAAGGCCTTCAGGGAACAGGTCTATCTGCCCCTTCCCACTCAACGGGTAGACCTGGCCTCTGGAAAACAGGTCTACCCACCCCAGGCCACTCTATTGGTAGACTTGGCCTTGGACTGTTGCCCTGCCATGACCCTTAGAAAACATACTAGTCCTGGGAGGGGGGGGGGGACTCTTGCAGTCTTCTTTGGGGTTTTTTTAGTGAAATATGACAACCAGCATTACATCTCAAATATAACAGAGGTGGAGCAATCACTGTCAGAACCCTGCCTAACCTACTAAACAGAAAGTTGCTTAAATGTTATCAACCTGCCCTAACTACTTACTTATCCAAGTATTTATATCCCACTTTTCCCTGTGACTCAAGGCAGCTTACAAATCATACTAAAGAGCATAACAGGGATGTGCAAAAAATCATTTCTTTTCTGGCTCAATTGTAGACCATGAGGACCATTATAGTCAATAAGCCCTATAGGCTATAATGGAGAATTGATCTGGGGGGTATCTGAGGCTCTGGGGGGGGGGCTGTTTTTTGAGTTAGAGGCACCAAATTTGCAGCATAGCTGCTGCTGCCTCTCCTAAAAAAACAAAACACCCAAGTTTTTAAAAGATTGGACCGGGGGATCCAATTCTATGGGCCCCAGAAGGAGGTGCCCCCATCCTCTATTGTTTGTGAGCTGAAGCAGAAACACCCTGAGCTGGCCTCTGAAATGTTGTGTGCCAGCACCCCCTAGCGCAGTTTAGAGGGAACTGTAAATTCGACCCTGTGTTAATCTGAGATGGTGCTGAACAAGTAACATGGGAGATACACAGATGTTCAGGAGTGCCTTGTTCGGCAGCTAGTTATTTATTAAAATCCATTTCATGTGTCGACTTGTGCCCCATAGGAATACTGAACTGACGTGTATTTTTCTCCTTACTCCAATAAAGGCTATAGGTGTTTAGATTTAAATAATTTCGACAACATAATTTACCAAACATTTATTTTTCTTTGTGTAAAGAAAGAAATAACACATTTTAACCATCTTTAGCATATTACATTTTTAAAAGCTGTAAATTATAATTTATAAAAATTACAAAAAATATGAATGCTGTCAAAATCTGGATAATATCACGTTGATATTTGTGAACCAGGCTAGATCCTCAAGAGCAACAATAGCAGCCTTTACTCGTTCCTCTGAATACTTCACTACCTTGCTAGGTTACGTTGGTCAAGAAAATGGTGACTGCCAAGTATTCCCCCTCTGAGTGGAGAATAAAATATTTCACTCACAACCCTACAAAGTCAATTGTGTGGGGGGAGGCTTCATTTAACTGTAGCGGCACATGAAATCAGCAAAGGCAGCCTTTATTGACCTGAAGTTTCATGATTTGAAATACTGTGGAAACTGAATAGCAGACTATTGAAATCACACGGGATAAGCATCGAAATTGGCATTCAGCACACAATATAATGCCTCTAGAACATTTGGATTTCATTTTTTTTTTTTACCATGGCATTCTTCCCTGCACATCCAGAGCCCTCATAATCGGAAGGTGACTTTATAGGAACTGCTGAGGTCTCTCTTCCCCTTCCTAATGCTGACCCTTCGGTTGGTGGGCCGGGACAGCATCAGACATGCCTGGTCGTTGTTGACAGTGGAAGGCCCTTCTGCAGGTCCCACTACACAAACTATCCCTACAAAAAGCCTGTTATGTTGGCTGCTAGACAGCTGACATGTAAAAGTATAGAGAAGGAGCTTGTACTGTTGGCAAGGGCTGATTGTATGGCAGTCGGGTCATTTGCTGCAGGAGCGCACAGGAGCGGGGCTCCGGCAGTAACGAGCCCAGCAGGTGGGCACATGCAACAAGCCCCACCCCCTGCTCCCAGCAGCCCCAGGCCACGAGGAGCAAGAAGCCTCTTTCCTTCCTTCCTTCTTTCCTTTTCCCTCATTTCCTTCTCTCCCTCTTTACCTCCTTCTTTCCTTCTCTTTTCCCCCTCCTTCCTTCCTTCCTTCCTGCACAGATCTGTGTGTGTCGTCCCCCCCCCCCACAGCTAGCAATCCAAAACAGTCCAGTGGCACCTTTACGGCCAAGTTTTATTCAGGTACAAGTTCTCCCTCCTCTGTGAGGACAGATCTGCACGTTCCCCCCAAATAGCTAGCAATCCAAAACAGTCCAGTGGAGTCTGAGCAGTGGATGTTGCCTTCTGACACTTTTCCCGTGATGTCAGGGGGTGTGGCATATGCAAATAAGTTATGCTAATGAGTTCTGCTAATGAGCTCCTGCACCTCTTTTTCTACGAAATGACCTGACTGCCGTCAAGTCCTTTTCTTTCTTTTTTTAACCACACATAGGAATAATACTGCCCTTCATTACAGGGTTATTGTAAGGATCCTAAGGTAACAGTCCCAAATGTTAAGTATAGAAATTGTAACATTCAGCAGGTCTTCTGGATTCTTCTGCATGAACAACCTGCACGCAAAAAAATGTATGTGTTCAGTATGCAAGTTCGTTGAAGGGGGAAAGGGTACAAACAATGCAGTTTAAGAAGAGACTGCAGGACAGCGTGTTCAAACTGTCATTCCCAAGTATTCTGTCTGAATGTAGAGTGACCCTTGGGCCGCTTGTGAAGACGATCACTCGTTCAAATGGCCACTTTGCTTTTGTAATAACCAACTAATCAGTATGAGTGGTCGTCTCCGGGGCTTCGTCTTCATTCATTCTAGGCACAGTTGTCTCCCTGCTCGGTATGCGTGCCATTTAAATTCTATCCAGCTCCATTTGCCAAAATGAGATTGCAGAAGAACTAGAGAAAGGTTTACCACCAACGACAAGCAGGACAGCAGAGAGCTCACCAATACCCACACAGTCCGGGTTTAGACAGCTGAAGCCTGCCTCCTTCTCTGGAACGTTGAGGGCGACATGACCTTGTTCCATTGAAAGATTGAGGTATGAGATTTTCTCTTTCTTGGACAAGAGGCCTGCTGGCTGGATTGCACAGAGTTCTGCATCGGAAGTGGTCTGGAGTGAACAGAATCCAGGCTCCTTTGAAGGTTGGTAAAAGGTGCTCATTTCGATTGCATCACCGTCGTCATTGCTGAAGGCTCGGTATGTCGGCTCTGGCTGCAGGTACTCGCAGAAACAGGAGTGCTGCTTTGAGATGGCTAGTAGCTTTGAACAACGTTTTTCTTTCCGACGCAAACAGTAGTTGAGCGATACAGATGAAGAGTCAGCCATCTCCTGGAAATCACATCCAAGTCCCAGGAGGCAGTGATAAGCTTTGGATGAAGGATTTCCATCCTTTGGGCTAGCTACTTTTTTCCACATCTCAGAAGGAAAGTGGTATTTCCACAGTCCGCCGCTTGGCTCAGTATTAGAAATTCCTCCACCAAAGACTAGCATGGAGTCTTGAAAGATTAAAGCAGAGTGTCCCACCACTTTGGGAGGCCCCTGGCTAAAACAGAGACACATTAATGAGTACAAGGACAATAATTGCTGCCAGCATCCTCAGCACCGAACCTGAGGTGGTCTTTCCCGAGAGAGAGAGAGAGAGAGAGACACCCCCCAAAACGACCTCTGAACCTCCACAAGCAGTGCCCTATGAAGCCAGGCTTGGCTTAAACAGTGGCTTTTGCTGGGAGGCTAGAAGAACCACATCTTGGCTGAGAAAACTCAGGCCAAAGAGAATTCTCCAGGCTGGCTGCACTGCCAAGCATTCTCCATGCAAGCAAACCCCCCCCCACACACACACACAATCTTCTCTCCTGTCAGCTTAGTCCAAAAGGACTAGAATGGGGCAGTTTCTACTCTCACCTCAGGCATCTTCTGCTGACCACATGGCTAGTCTCTTGTCTGTCAAATGTACAGGCAGGCAGGGACAAAAAGCCTCTGGTCTGTGCTATTGTCATGAATGAAACACGTTGCATGTTTCCACCCCCCTCTCCTGTTTCACCCATGTCAGGAAATATCTTTGGAACAATCCTCTCATCCCTGTCTCCATATATTTGTCTTAAGATATCTGCATTCTTACACCTATGCCAGACCTATCAAGGTAAACATTAATTCTTCATGTCTAGTGAATGGTCACCTATTCAGGTTCATCCTGCCACACATTAAGAAACATCACTTCTTTTGTCTGGCACGAGGGGAAACGCCAGACCACTCTATTGTTCCACAATGGACACCCCCAGTACAGTCATCCAACACCTGGCTTCTATTGTTAAATCCAGACCCTGCCTCTGCTGGAAGCTCATTGGTCACATCTAGGCCTTGCCCATCCTGATGCCACACACCCCTGGGACTCATCATTGGCCCAGGTAAGCTATTGTTCTCACCTGAGACCAGCCCCCTGGGCTGCTCATTGGGCTGCATTGGTTTTCCATGTCTATCTCCATGAGCACGTGGTCTCAGACTGTGTGCCTCTGCCCTGATGGCAACTGGCAGTCCACCCCTAAACCCTCTGCGTTTAGTCCACAATCCCTCCTTCACGGACCTCTGCACATCTGGACAGGTAGTATCACCTCATTAGCTATCAATTACCTCTGCTTTCTTAGTCCTGTACTGTTTGTGTGAATGCTTGATTTTATGTTTATAAGTTTAAGAATCCTTCAGTAAAGAAATCAATGCTTTAGTAATCTAGTCTCTGTGTCTATTTCTATGACTTGGATAAAATGGGACTCTGGTATATAAAGGTCATGATCCTATAGTTATGCCAACTGCACATTAATATCATTAAAGAAATATAGCAATTTGGCTAACAATATTCACATAGATGAAATGGAAATAAATTTTTGATTAGTTTAAGAGGAAAGACTATCATTAATAAATCACTTTCCTCCTCTCATCAGTGCAGTTCTCTCCATGTTATGGATCCAAATTATATCAGTCTATCCAATGGAAAGGGCCATTGGGTACTTACTGAGATAAGGAGATACCTTCTCCTCTGAGAAAAGGAGGACATCTTGATAGGGTGTTTCCCACCCTATCTGTAGGGAGGCAGGAACCAAACTTTCCACTTCCTGTCCTCTTGGTGGAACACGCCCCTTCAAGCCAGTTCTGGAACTCCCAGAAGCAGTAGGACAACTGTAAATATAACCAACTGAACCATGAACCGGCTGAACAGCAAGAATGGCATAATATGAACAGGAGAAAAAACAGACAGGAAAGAATGTACAGCTGAAGGATAGGAACAGCAGAACGGAGCAGTTAGTTGATGACAGGGGAGGGCCAAGATGTCCTCCTTATCTCAGAGAAGAAGGACCCTTCTCGGTAAGTCCCCCAATGGCCTTTTCTCCCTCTGAGAGGACATCTTGATGGGACCTCACATAGCAGTGTCCTCATCAGTTGGGTGAGTCATGGTCCTTGTCAGTCAGAATGTGCTGTAGAACCCTTCTGCCGAAGGCCGCATCAGCTGAGTCACAGATGTTTATCTTATAGTGTCTGATAAACGTAGAGACTGATGACCACGTGGCTGCCTTACAGATTTCTTCCACTGTGGTGTGGCTTGCCAAAGCTGCGTTTGTTGCTGCGCTTCAGATAGAGCGAGCCATGGTCCCTGGAGGGGGCACCAGCTTGTGAGCCTTGGAGGCTTCCTCAATGCAAGAGTTGAGAGTAGAATAGTGGCCTTGGACATCTTATAGCCCTTGTTAGGAGGGGAGATGGAGATGAACAAGGACTCCATCTTCCTAAACCTACTAGTGCAATGAAGGAAAGTCTTCAGGGCACATCACACGTCCAAAGAGTGCCAGATCAGCATGACAGCAGGCAAATCTCCTGAGACCTGTGGAATCGAGAGTTTACCTTAGGTTGAAAGGTCGGATCAGTAGTGAGTACTACCTTTGTGGAAAATGCAGAGCTGCGGGTTAGCGAAAAGGGCCCCTAGTTCTGACCCTCTCCTGGCCGGTCACTGCCACCAGAAACAGGGTCTTCATCCACAGCCACTTCAGAGGAATTTCCTTGATGGGCTCGAAAGGGGATCTGGTCAAGGCATTGAGGACCACGTTTAGTCTCCACCTGGGGAATCTGTGCAAAGTAGGAGGATCCTGAAGGGCTGCCCCTTTTAGGAACTCCAAGTATACAAATTCCACTAGTAGAAAACACCATCAAAGATTGCCAAAACAATATATTTATTCCAAATATATTTGGAAGATGCATTTCCTTTGACTTCTTCATGAACAAAAGAGGCTGACCATTTGAGCAAACAGTTGGAAGATAAGGGTTACCCAAAGGAGGTAATAAGGAAAGCAAGAGAAAGAGTCGACAACAGTGAGAGGAAAAATCTGTTGGGAGTATAGAAGTAGGACAAAAATCTTTGAAAACCTATGATTCGCTTCTTACACCATGAACCTTGTGGTCTGTTGAAATTGCTGGAATCAGGGTGAGTGTATTTTTCAGGCATGTTTTTAAAAACAATTTTGTTTTTCATACGTGTTTTTGTGGCTAGGCATTTGTGTAAATCTCTTCACAGTTCCACTTACACAGCCGGCAAACTGAAGAAGTCAAAGGAAACGCATCTTCCAAATGTCTAGAATGGGCATCTTTGCAAAGGCTGTTTGGAACATGTTGTGACTCTGTGGACTCATCCTATCAAGTTATCAGGTTACACTGAGTACATGGACTTTATGTCTTCTCTTCAAAGGAGGAAATATTGTATCTTATGCCTTATTATAGTTACAGTATGCATTAATGTTGTTGTTGTGACACCACCAACTTTATAATTGTTCAATATATTGTTTTGGCAATCTTTGATGTTGTTTTCTACGAGTGGAATTTGTATATTTGGGATTCCTGTGACACTAGTATTTTCCCCCTTCTTGTTCGGATTTACCTTTAGGAACTGGCATATGTGAGAGTGTCTGGAGAGGCCGCAGCCATTGAGTGTGGGAAGGACAGTAGCTCGGGCCGCCACCTGGCATCTGAGAGTGGAGGCCTTCCGCCCAGCATCATGGCCATCCTGCAAGAAGGTCAGAATGCTCCTTATATGCGGTTTCAGTGGACCTAGGCCTTTTTTCCCTTGCCCACCTGACAAACACCTTCCAAGTGGTATGATAAAGCCGACTGGTGGACTGTTTGTCACCTTTTTGGAGTAGGCTAGTCTGAGGAGCTTTCCCTGCTCAATCGCCAAGTGGTGAAATGGAGCCAGCCCCGGTCTGGGTTCCAGATGGGCCCCTGAGTTGACATGTCTGGAGTTACAGGTAGAGGGAGGGGTGGGTGGAGGGCGAGATTCTGGAGCTCTGAGGACCATGGCCTCCTCGGCCGATACGGAGCCACCACTATGATCTCCACTTTCAACTCTCGGATTTTCTGCAGGAGCTTTGGAAGGACTGGGGTCGGAGGATACGCGAACATGAGTCCGGGTGGCCACTTGGACGCCAGGGCATCCATCGCCTCTGCCCTGTGGTGATAAAACCTGGTAAAGAATCTTCGCACCTTGTGGTGGTCTGGGAATGCAAATAGTTCCATTGTTGGAAGGCCGCAGTGATGCACAATGAGCTCGAATAAGTCCGTCTTTAGGTACCATTCCCCTTCCTGTAGTTGCCATCGGCTGAGTCAGTCTGCGTGAGTGTTCAGAGAACCCTTTACGTGCTCTGCCTTGATGGAGGCCACATTGACTTCTGCCCAGAGTAGCAACTTGGAGGCTTCCCTGTGGAGCAACGATGACTTAGAACCCTCCTGGCTGTTTATGTTCGCCTTGGCAGATATATTGTCTGTCCTGATGAGAACATGGTGGCTGGAGAGCTGTGAGCAGAAGTGAAGAAGGGCTAGGCGAATGGCCCTGAGTTCAAGGTGTTGATAGGTAGCTTCTTTTCTTTCCTGGACCATAGACCCTGAGCTGGCGAGTTCATATAGACTGCTCTCCAGGTCTGAAGGCTGGCATTCATGATTATCTGCTTCCAGTCCGCAATGTAGCAGATGCGCCCTCGCAGAAGATTCCCTGTCTTGGTCCACCACACTAGACTGATCTTCACTTTGAGTGGAACATTGACAGGAAGATCCTCCCTTGTCATAATTCTGGATTGGAAGGATCTCGCGTGTAGAAACTGGTGCAGGGATCTCGCGTGTAGGCGGGCCCATTGCACAGAGTCTATGCAGAAGATGAAATGCCCTGTTAGCTTGGCTAGGGACATCAATGAGGACTGCTTGCGTTTGATGATCTGTTGAGAAAGAGAACGGATCTTCTCCGCCTTGGACTTTGGAAGGATCATACAGTTCTGCACCGTATCCAGGATCATGCCTAAGTGTTCAATCGATTGGGAAGGAGTCAGGCAGCTTTTTGTTAATGTTCATGAGCAACCCATGAGACCGCAACTTGGATGGTGTCTTCTGTCTACTGGAGAGCCTTGGCTTCTGAGCTGGAGTGGATCAACAGGTTGTCCAAATAGGGATGAACATGTATGCCCTGCTCCTGCAGTAAGACGATGGGGTGTATAAGGATCTTTGAGAACACCCTCAGGGCGGTTGACAGGCTGAAGGGGCAGGGCTTTGAACTGCCAATGTTGACCTTGCACACAGAAGCGTAGGAAAAGGTATGCTTTGGTCAAATCAACTGAAGTCAGGAACTCTCCCGACTGTAGAGCCTCCGCAATGGACCTTAGAGTTTCCATGCAGAAGTGATGTAATTTCACAAACCTGTTTAGATATTTCAAGTCCAAAATTGCTCTCCAACTTCCATTCCTCTTTGGGATGGTGAAGAAAATTGAATAAACACCCTGCTCTCTCTCGAGAAGGGGAACTGGCTCTATAGCCAGAATACTGGAGAGATGTCGAATAGCATCTAGAGTCCTGTGGAGTTTGGCTGGGTTCTTTATTGCTAGTGAGGGGACATAACGATCTGGTGGTCTTTTCAAAACCTTGATGGAGTAACCCTTCGAGGTGATCTCCCAAGACCACTGGTCTGCTTTTGAGTTGATCCATTCTTGGTGGAACAGAAGCAGGCGTCCCCCCACCGGACCTGACTCGTAGTCATGCCTTGGCGGGCTTGTCGTCCTGACTGGATTTATCATCCCTATTGGGGAAGGACTTGCCGGACCGGTTGTGGAAAGGATTTCTTCTGAAATTCTGTCTGGAATTCCGCCGGGAGTATCTTCTATTGTCCCTGTTGAACCTCGTAAGGAGCATCTGGGTACGAAGGAATAGTTGCCTGGACGACTTCTTTTTGGTCTACCCAAGGATTTGGGCATTGCTTTTTTCTTGTCCTTAGTTTCAATGAGGATCTTGTCTAGAGCATACCCGAACAAGCGGTCGCCCTGGAGTGGGTAAGCTGTGACCATGGTTTTGGCATGCAGATCCGCTTGCCACGCCCTAAGCCAGGGCAGCTACAGTGGAGGCCAAAGCTCTGGATGAGAAGATCGTAGAGTAGCCTCTGCAGAGAAGGAAGATGCTTTGAGTATCCTGTTTGCACCCTCAGACAGGGCGTCTGTTGGAATTGGGGATAAGCTGGACGAGCTTCCTGGACCAGGAGTGGCTGACACTTTGACAGCCGTGACAGTAGCCTCATGAGCCTTCTTCCGTAAGGCAAACTCTGCTTTCTAGTCCGGGCTGTCTTTCACTGTGCTGTCCCCATCTGCAGAAAGCAAACCCTACGTCTGAAGTGCCGTTACCGGGGCATCCACCAGGGGGACCTGTAGGAACTGACGGGTAAAGCATATAATTTTTTAACGTTTGGAGGGCAATGTTTGTTAGCCACGGGTTTAGCCCACTCATTCTTAAACTCAGGAAGTAGGAACACCCTTTCTGTCCCAGGGGTCCTGGGGAGATATTCCTTGCTCCCTCTTGGTCTAGATTCATCTGAGGGAGTGGAATGGCTAGATTTGTCGGCTGGGCCTTTTGGCTGTAATTCTAAGGCAGACAAGGTCTTAGAAAGAAGACACTGGTAGTCTTCAGGTTTAAAAATGCGTATAGATGGTTCTGGAACCTGTAATTCCTCCTCCTCCTCTTCATCTGAAAGGAATTCCCCTTCCTCCTTGTCATCCATCACACTGTCCTCGTCCTGGAATGGGTCCCACTGGGGGGGGGGAGGCCTTTATGCCGGAATATGATCTTTCCCGGCTGCTTCAGTTAGCCAGCGAGGTCTGTCTTCCTCTAGTGGGAGTCTGTCTAAATCTCCCTGTCTGCAGTCCCTGTGAGTTGGGGAGGGGATGGATTGGGAGCTGTCCCCAATGAGGGTTGCTTGGCAGTAATTTGAGATTTCTTCCCTCGTGGCTTGTCTAAGAAAATGCATGAGCTCAGATGAGAGTAAGGAGTCCCCCCCCTCGAAGTTACTCATGAGTAAACCCGGCTGAGACTCTGCTTCTCCGGAGGCTTCTCAGGCCCGTAGCCACAGTGGGGCATCTTGGGGCCCGGCCCCCTGACTTACCACCAAGGCCCCCCTGACTTCCCATCCAGCCCAGGCGCTCCCTTGGGGATGTGTGTGCAGCAGGGGTGTGGGGGGTGCCCCCTTATTTATTTAAAGGCCCCCCAAATTTAAGAAATCCTGGCTACGGGCCTGAGACTTCTGCTGTCACTATTTGGGCATTTGGGATATTGTGCCCATCATCAATCTCCACAGTCTGGCTTGTGGGGGCAGGCGCAGCCGCTCCGCAGCCTTCTCCCGCTCTGCCTAGGGGCCTCCAAAGTGTGGGTGAATCCAAAATGGCACCCGCGCAGAGAGCTGCGGGCGAGTGGTGGGGCTGCTTTTTCACACACTTTTCCTTTGGCGTGGCTTGGTTCCTGGGAGCGGCGGGGGTGGCGGCGGCGGGCTGCCTCCGAGGAATTGGCTTGTTTTGGGAGGCAGCTTGGGAAGCTTCCCGTTCTCCCTCCAATAGGAAGACATCAGAGCCTTCTTGGTGTGACATGCTCCAGCCGGAGCGTCGGAGAGGGCAGGAGGTCAAAGGAGAGGAGTTGGAAGTCAGCAAAGGGCAGGCGAGGGGGAGGAGGGAGGAAGGAGAAAGCAGTAAAGAGGACTACAGAAGGCTTGAATATGAAGAGAAAGAAAATTAAGCAAATAAGCACAAGAGCCAAAATGTGCTGCTCTCCCTACTGAGGCAGGAACAGAACTGGCTTGCAGTTCTTGTCCCACCAAAAGGACAGGAAGTGGAAAGTTTCGCTCCTGCCTCCCTACAGATAGGGTGGGAAACACCCATCAAGATGTCCTCTTCTCAGAGGAAGTATGTCTGGACCACACCCTAAATCAGCTCTTCATCAGGTACAATGATTACTATTATGGATCCTTGTATATTGATTCAGTCAGCACAAATTCCTCTGTTTTCCCCATAATACCAATGATTCTGAATTCAAGTTGCACTAATTCAAATAACCAACTGCATGCTTTTCAGACTGCTTCTAGGAAAAATTGGTACTCTCTTTAATAAGGTATAATTTGGCATGTCAGTCTACCCTTGTATCAATACTAATTTCAATTAAAAACAAGAGCTGGGACTAAAGACCAGTATGCTCACCAGGACTTTTCTGGCTATCCTTTTCTACAGCAACCCTTTCCAACATCACCAGAAGTTGCTGTAGTAATACAAATACAGCAAAGCCCAGCTACACCAGATCTCAGCATCTTGCTAATTTACTTCTGCAAACTGTATCACTGTTAGGTAGGAAAGAGATTCCCCCCTCCATCAAACTTGCTGATAACCAAGGCTGCAGGTGAATTTCTCAGCTAAAAAGCTTACCTCTTTCTGATGCTAGACCAGTTGGTAGCTATGAAATCCCACTTCCAAAAGTCTTTTTGCTCACTCAGTCCCATCAGCCCTCCAAACAAGTACATGCCATTGCTGTAAACCACAGCTGCATGACCGTGCCGAGGGCCTGGACTGCCACCATACAGAGTAGCTGGTACTGGGCACCACTGTTTGGTATCTGAAAACAAAGGATTACAACTGTTAGTCACCATCATGGAGCTGAAGGGAGCTGTGAGACCACATTCCTATTCTGGGGTTTTCCAAGGGTTTGGTATAAAATAGCCACAAACCATTCTGCTCATATGCCTATACTTACCAAAACAAAAAGTCCAGAATTCTTGGGAAACACCTTTAATGTCAAAGTATCCACCATACATGTACATGCTGCCCTGGTAGACAACTGCACTATGACCCTTGCGGTTAGAAGGAGCTGTTCCCTGGAAAGATGATGGAAGTGTGACAACCTATTAACAGTTGCTGCCATAAAAATCAAGCATTCACGCTTTATCAGACAGCAGCAGTTCACTCCAATAGCATCAATAACATTGTTCCGCTAGTTACAACCACTTGCAGGAGTGTAGAATAGGAGATTAGAATGTGACTTTTATCATTAGATGGGTGGCAAAAGCACCAAGCTAACTTGTATTTCACAACACTGTGGTATAATGGAGACACATGCTATCCTACCATTTTTGTTCAGTAAGACAAAAAGTACTTACAATTGTATTACAAAACGTACTCCTTTTTTTTTACAGAGTACTGGATCTCTAAAAGATGAGTTCCACATGGGTGGAAGCTGTTCTTCAAATAATTCGTATGAAGCAACACTCCTCAAACCTAGCATAGCTTCGGAATTATCAAACTGCTTAGAAGAAGAAGAAGGGATTGGATTTATACCCCGCCCTTCACTTGGAGTCTCAGAGCGGCTTACAAACTCCTTTCCCTTCCCCTCCCCACAACAGACACCCTGTGAGGTGGGTGGGGCTGAGAGAGCTCTGACACAAACTGCTCTTTTTCAAGGACAGCTGTGCCAGAGCTTGTGACTGACCCAAGGTCACATCAACAGGTGCAAGTGGAGGAGTGGGGACTCAAACCCGGTTCTCCCAGATTAGAGTCCGCACACTTAACCACTACACCAAACTGGCTCTTCTTGGTTCCCTACAGAGTTCATACCAAGAAGTGGTATGAACTCTGCATAAAGTCAGTGATGCTATGCCTTTTTAAATGATTTTTAAAGCAGTTTGGAAATTCCTTGAAATGTAGAAGCAGAACTCTGGTGCAGCCCAGTCAGAGGGAACTTTGCTGGAAATCCAGGGTGCCCTGCTCAACCCCATTATTGCTGTAGCCTTGGAGGAAGAGAAGGCAGTTTGAGACTTGAGAGGGACCGATTGCCCCCACACACTTGGAATGAAAGCACACACATGCACACACAACCAATCCCTCCCCTGTATGAGCAGTGGCTGCAGGGGGGTTGGGATCTGAACAGCATGCTTTGGGTTTGCTTTTTTTTCCCTTATAAACTGACTTTCCCCACTCTAGAGTATTTTAAAACAGTTTTTCATAGGTATCTTATTTAAAGGGTGAGTCATTAAAGGTTCTCTAACAGGAGCAATGCAGCAGCATCATACCGTTTATTTCCTTGCTCCATGTCCCAGGCCAAGCCCACACTGGAACTGTTTTCAGAACATATTCCAAAGCAAGCTGTTTAATCAACAAAGCCACATGTTTCATATATGATTCATATATTTGTTTTTCCAATTTCTTACCTCACCCTGTACTGCTGGGAGCTGGCACTGAAGCCACTTGGCTGAATCTGCAGAAATACAGTTTTAACAAAGTGTCTGTTACACTGCCAATTGATAGGAGGTGATGCTGCTCTATTTGCAATGCAATATAAGAACCTGACCATCTGGAAGGGAAAGGACACAGTTTCAGCTGGTCAACTCTCTCCTTCAGAGCAATTAAGGAAAAAATGTGTGCCACCGAGGTAGCTCACAAGTAGCTTCTCAACCCAGTCATCTCCATAGCAAGCCCCAGAGCTCAGTAGTAATCCTACCTGATATATATATAATTGCCCTAATGCGTTGGCCATTTCCAGCTCTCCCATTGGCAGTGCTGTGCACTCCATCAACCATTGACCTATCAACCGTTACTCAAGAGTACTCACGTGCCAGTGGATGGGTGCTGGGTCCACTCCTCTCCCCCACCTACTGGCAACCTAGACACTCTTCCCTCACATAATAAACTGTCAAAACAGCTGTCTCCTAACGATGACACTTCTCCTGCTTGGCTCCTGTGGAACTAGGCAACCTAGCTTGGTTCTGTCAGTAAAAAGGCAAAGATAGGAGGCCCTTTCCAGACCTTTGTGGGGAAGTGATTGGGGCCCGTCCTGACTAGGGTTGCCAGCTCCTGGATATTTTGTGATGGAGTCTACAGAAGCCAGAGTTTGGGGAGGGGAGAGGCCTCAGCTGAATAGATTGTCATAGAGCCCACCCTCCAAAGCAGTTATTTTCTCGGGGGGGGGGATCTATTGTGTGGTGTTCAGATGTGATACCCGGCAATCTTCAAGCTCCACCCGGAGGTTGGCTACCATAGGTGTAACAGTTAGAGTTTCAGAGCAAGGTCTGCCAGACCCAGGTTCTTGCTGTGGAAGTTGAGTGGGTGATTTTGGAACAGTCACAGCCTTTTAGCCTAACCTACCTCACAGGGTTGTTGTGCAGATCAAAAGGGGGAGAAGAGAATGATGTAAGCTGCTTTGGTCTCCACTGTGGAGAAAGACTGTACTTTTCCTCCCCTTGACAGCCAGTGTGACATAGCAGTTAGCGCTTCAGAGCAGGGTCTTCCTGTGAAAGCTGACTGTGTGATTTCAGGCCACTCACAGACTTTCAGCCTAACCTACCTCACAGGGTTGTTGTGCAAATCTAAAGGGGGAGGGGAGAATGATGTGAATTGCTTTAGTCACCACTGTGGAGAAAGACTGTACTTTTCCTAGGTAGAGACTACAGGGAAGGGGGAAGAGGGAAGAGATGGAAACCTGGTCAGAGAGGCAGTTAACAGTACATTGAAGGAAATAGGGTTGCCACCTCCGGGTTGGGAAATTCCTGGAGATTTGAGGGGTGGAGCCTGGAGAGGGTGGGGTTTGAGACAGGTACAATGCCATAGACTCCACTCTCCAGACCAGCCATTTCCTCCTGGAGAACCATTGTTGCCAATCTCCAAGGGAGGGCTGGAGATCATTCAGAATTACAACTGCTTTCCAGATGGCAGAGATCAGTTCCCCTGAAGAAAATGGTGGACTGTGTAATACGCTGCTGAGGTCGCCACAGCAAATTGATGCTGAGTGCCCAATGCCAGGGCACCCGCCCAGAGGTTTCTAGAGCTCGTTGTATTTATTTCCACAACAGGCCTTGTTCCTAGTTATAATAGTAAATAAAATGTAATACTCCCCCCCCAAAAAAAAAAACCCTAGGACCATTTCCACATAGGCTATTTTGCCCTAGGTTCAATGCTGTTCAGAAGTGAGTTTTTCCCTGATTATCCATGGTGCATTTGTGCATCTCCCAAGGTTTCCACAGGTTGATCTTTCTCAAACCTGCTTTGCTGAGTTTTGGAAAGACAACAGCAAAGTTCATATTTTCCTGGTCCAGCTCACATGGTAGCTGTCTTCCCTGTTCTTGCCACCAAAGGCCTTTTAATTTTTTTATTGTTTTTAATCAGCAGTTTAATATAACATTACAGTAATTTATCATGTTCTCTGAATTCTAGCTTTCATTTAAAAAAAGAAGTCTCTAGCCCCCTAGAAAGTTACTTTTTACAACGGGAGAGCTAGGAATTCAGAGTCCCTAACAAACATATAACTATATAATGATATTCAATTGCTGTTTAAAACCACTGAACAATCCCTGGTGGTAGGGAGAGGGGATGGGGGCAGGGAAACCTGCCTCGTGGAAGCGCCTCTGCTACTGTGCTGTATTGGCAGCAGGGTAACTATGCAACCCTGTCCCCGTGAGGAAAACACCTAGAAGACATGTTGACTGACTGGTAGAATAACAATTATGTGGAAATTACTTGTGTCCCCAGTAATATTCTCTAAATGGTTATTTTTTTAGCTGTTTGATTTCTCATGCTTAAAGAGTTTCCAAATTAAATATTGGATGAATGTAACTTCTACCAGATAACTGTTCCTGGAAATGAGTTTAAGGAGACATATCTGAAACACTCATCTCTAAAGCAAAAGAAATAGCTTATAAAGCTTTAGGGTTTTTTGTTTTGTTTTTTCCGTGTATGTGTGTGAGAGAGCTCACATTCTGCCTTCTTCCAGTGGACTATCAGCAACAAAAAGGCAGATATCTGCCTTTCCATAGTAGTTCAACTGTGCCTTTTCCTACACTTGTGAAGGGTATTACCACGTGTAACAAAGAGAAACAGCCAATCAGGGTTCCCATGGGCATATAAGACCCACAAATGCTCTTTCAAACATTATAGAAAAGATAAAACACAGAAGAAATGTGCTTGCTGCAACAGCATCTTGTTTCTGAAGTAAATTGTCAGAAAACCTTTAAGGAAACATATATTCCATACAAAGAAGACAGGTGAATTCTCACCCTCTTGGTCCTGTAATGAAATATTATTTTTGCTGTGAATAAGGTAAATTGATAGCAGGGTTTTTTTTTGGGCACAGTGGCTTCTTAGATATACTGCAACATAGTCGCAGTCTATTGTTCCAATTATACAAACCCTATGTTCCAGCAGCCATCAGGTGCCAGTAACTTCCAAAGCCTTAGAAAACAGTCCAGCTAACAAGCGTTAGTGCAATTCTGGGAAACATCTGTCTCAATCAACAGAAAGATGTTTTCTTTTCTATAGGTATGTTGCTCTAGAATGCTGAAACACTGCAGATCAAGCAGGCTGACTAGCTGGAGTTCACTGGACTGGAAACATGATGCCTCAAGCAACCTCAGGACAGTAAAATGGGGGAAATGTCTCCTCTCTCTGCTCAGCCCAAACCCACCGCTCTCCCTCCTCAAAGAATATAAACATATTTTTCACGTAGGTCTAATTATCCTTGATTAGATGCTTCAAGTTGCATTCAAAATCCTGTCATTCCTGAAATTTAAGTACAATTATTGAAGGACCAAATTATTTAATCCGTATGGCACAATTATAGGAACAGAACAGGGTAACTAAGAAATTATATCCACCACTGATATTTCCTCTTCCTCAATATTTGGATACGGTCATTTTCTAACAAATGTCCTATGTAGACCTCAACCATTGCATTTCCCCCCCCCTCCCACAATACCTAAAACAAAGCACGTCTGATGGAACTAGGGTTATTTTTTGTAATAATTTTATATGGGAGAAAGAAAAATATTAGAAGACACAGCATAGTGCTGTGTTTAAAGAGTCAGTCTAGAAACTGGGAGACCCAAGATTGAATCCATGCTCTGATGTGGAGGCTGGCTGGGTGATCTTGGGCTAGTCACTCAACCTAATCTACTCACTGGGTTGCTGTGAGGATAAAATTGAGACGAGGATTATTACGCAAGCTGCTTTGGGTCCCCACTCAGAAGAAAAGCAAAGTATAAATATCTCAATAAATAAAAAGGGCCCTCCATTTGGCCCACAGTTAAATTCGTCAATTCAGCTCACATTTCTGATACAAGGTCATTTATGAGTGATGCTAGCAGCTTTAAACTCCAGAAAAAGCTGCTATGAAATGGAAAGCAAAACAGACCATCTGATGTTAAAAGAAACAGGGTATCTACATGACACATTTATATGTTTTGCCAGCATTTAAAGGCATGTATGACCTGAATAATGGGGCTGCAGTGGCTCAAGTGCTTAAGACGCTGAACTGCCGACCGGAAGGTTGGTAGTTCGGCAGTTTGAGGCCCGAGTGCTGCATGACGGAGTGAGCTCCCGTCTCTGGCCTAGCAGTTCGAAAGCAAGAAATTGCAAGTAGATAAATAGGTACCACTTTGGTAGTAAGGTAACAGCGTTCCGTTCGCCTCGGCATCTAGTCATGGCGGCCACATGACCACGGAAACGTCTTTGGACAGCGCTGGCTCTTTGGCTTGGAAACGGAGATGAGCACCGCATCCCTAGAGTCGGATTCAACTGGCTTTCGAGCAAGGGAAACCTTGACCTTTACCTATGACCTGAATAGCCCAGGCTAGCCTTATCTTATCAGTTCTCAGAAGCTAAGCAGAGTCAAGCCCTGGTTAGAACTTGGATGGGAGGAACCACCAAGGAAGACCAGGATTGTCCTACAGAGGCAAACAGCCTCTAAATGTCTCTTGCTTCCCTGCTGGTGTCGCCATAAGTGGTCTGTGACTTCACAGCACTTTCCACCACCACACCTCAGATAGGGTTAGGCTGAGGGCTGCCAGCTCACAGGGGGGAAACCCTTTAATAAAGGATCAATGGGATGCTATTTCCCAAGTGATCTTATTTATCTCTATGCTATCACCAGCCCATTTCCACCCATTAAGACCCTATTAAAGGGACAGGCCATTTTTTTGCCAGGCCTGTTGGCAACCCTAAACCAGCCCCTCCTACTGACTGCAAATCACCGTATCACTGTGAATGTCCAGAAGTTGCTAATATTCACATACAAGTGTTCATAACCCCAGTCAAATTTGGTAAATATCCAAACATTCAGAGATACACCAGCCAGCACTGAAAGTCACCTAAATGTCATAGTTGGTTTATGTTCAAAAAAGTAGAAAATGGGTATCTTCAGACAGCCATGCAATTTGTTGGAGCATGTCAACATTCATAGTCTCCAAATTTAGGAATGTAACAGCTGGTATCCTACCTTAGACTGGAGGAAATTCCGTCCAAACTTTCTCCAGTTTAAGAGGCTGTTACTGTAACTGAGGCCCAAAGTACATGTTACCTTTAATACAAGATCAATACAGGAACTTAAAGCCACACACCAACTGTGAGTTCCACATGGGAACTCAATTCTAAGGCATCACAAGGACCCAGTTTGGATTGGGACCACGGCACAGAGGGAGAAGGGCCTTCAGCTTACTCACTGTGCCATTTTCCTATCCCAAAACAGCCTCGTGGGGGCTGCATGTGCAGCCTCCTCCCCACAGAGCAAACACACACACCTAACCATTTGGGATTGGGAAAACCAGCCAGAGGAAAGGTCAGAGCTCCTCTTCCCCCCACATGCCAGGGTCCTCCTCTGAATCAGGCTCCAGCAGCACTTTAGAACTGAGTTCTTGGGGGGGAACTCCCAGCTGGAGTCCTGCTGCCAGTGTACATGGGGCTCATGTGTTAAATATAACGTACTTTGGGCCTTAGATATTCCTCTGCAGAACTGTTTACATGATGGCCCTTGGTGAAGCTACTTGTCTTGAGCCATACCAGTGTCATATAGCCAGAAAGGATTCTTCTTCTGTGTGAAAGCTGAATCTACCATCCCGCCAAAGATGTAGAGGATACCCTGCAAATACAATGATGATTTTCCAGTCAATCATACTTACATTTACCAAAGTCTAATGAAAAAAACAAAAAACAAAACCAACAACACACATTTGATGCTTTCAAAAGTCAAAGCCTACTTCATCAGATGGTATACCCTTGAAAAATGTTTCGGTCTCTAAAGTGCAAATGGATTCAAATTGTGTTTTGCTACTACAGACTAACAAGGATGCCCATCTGAAGCTAACACACATTGGACAGAGAAAAAAAGGCTGCCAATTCTAATCTATAGCCAAGAAAATGATGTTTACTAATGCAAATTCCTTTCAGATAGGTAGTATGCAAAAATACAGTATGATGTTGTTTAACAATACATTTGGCATTTTGCTTTAATGACCTTAAGTTCTTTAACATACTATGGTGAGTGCAAGTTATACAACAAGTTCGAGTTTCAAGACATATCTTTTACATTTGTGCAAGTGCCTTCTTAGGGTAAAGACTTGAATGATTTAAATGTTAACAGCCCACCCACACAGATCTTGCTGGCATGCAGCAGACATAACACCTTATCACACACAAGCCCAAATGTGGGCAGAAGCCACAAAGGGTCTCGTTGTGCAAACCTTAAAGACACCGTATACGCTTGAGCTGACATTGACTAAGAAGTGCAGAATCTAATATTTTTGCCTCCCAGATACAATGCCACCATATCAACTATAGTTGTTCAGCCCTCATGTCAATGACAAAGTAGTCTTTGGTGGTGGTCACGTGAGCAAGATAACACCGGGGGGGGGGAGTGAGGCTATTTGCTCCGGAGTAATTTGACCCGCGGTTGTGTGATCACACAGTCCCTGGGAGCTGTGGGGGCAGCCCGCCACCACATGATCAGACACAAACCACGGGTGAATCGGGGGGGAGGGGGGTTGCCGTGTGTTTCCGGTGCACTTCAACAGGGGATCGATGATCCGCATCTCTGTACTGAGTGCTCCCTATGCAGTGTGTGATGATGTGCATACTGAAACAGGGGAAAAAACAACGGCATGGAGTCGGGATGGCCCGATCAGACCATCCGGATGCCACGGGAGCACGCTGGCACAATCACACAGGGAAAGTCCGTTCCTGGCTCGTAGCAAACCCATTTGCTACCGGACTTTCCCTAGTGTTTTTTTATTCCGCTTCTGGGGTGGAGCAAAATGGGTTGCCCACGGGTGCGGGACGCTTCCCAGATGTTTGCGTCTGATCGCGCCCTTAAAATCCACCCAGCATTCGTGCCTATGGCGCAGCTAATTCTGCGTGTGATCACAGCCTTTCTAGAAGAAACGAAATCAACCAAAAAGAGGATGGCTGTTTCTTGTCCTTTACTCTCAACAGAAGCCTGCTTTCTTGTGGCTGACAAACCAAGCAGTATGCAAACGACATCAGATATCCTGCTTGTCATTCCTCCTCAGGATTGAATTGGGGCAGGGAAGAGAGAAAGAAAACAGGTAAGAGTCTGCTTTCATCTCAGCACATTATGAACTAACCCCGTTAGCCCCTCACAAATTAGGAAAACCCATACAGGCTCTGTAAATATATCTTGGCCCATTGAGCTATCCTGTACAATTCAAATCCAGGCTTACACCTGCAACTCATTCAGAGGAAGGGGTACAAATTAACAAAGTTGTAATCTGTATGCCCCAAAAGTCCTAAATGTTGTGTTACTGAAAGGTCTTAAAGAGGTATTCAGGGTAAAGCAGTGATTTAGCCTGTAGTATAGCAGTCATGTATGCTTAACAGAGTTGTAATCTGTATGTCCCAAAAGTCCTAAATGTTGTGTTACTGGAAGGTCTTGAAGAGGTATTCAGTGCAAAGCAGTGATTTAGCCTGTAGTATAGCAGTCATGTATGCTTACTGGCTATCTGTTAATACCAAAGAGCTTTGAGGTACTCAAAACAGCGCTTGAAGAAACAGCTCCTGAAATTCAACACTTTTGGAATGTCACACGGAGCTCTTTTAATAATCACAGTCTCCCTTTCCTGCTCAGAACACGGGTCACCCCCCTGAGGCAACACACTAAAGAAAAACCACGCAAGCCTGGGTTTGCTACAGAACATACCCTGGATGGAAAGCCAAGATTGGCTGCAGTTCCCTTTCTACTGTTCTTGTGAAATAAGTGCATTTGCAAACAAAACGTGTTTGTTGCATCGGTTATTGGAAAGACTGAATGAAGAGTCTCATCCTTAAACAGAAGGCTCTTTTGCCAGAGACTGCCAGTGAATTCCCTGCAGCACCCAGGCCACAGGACATAAGGAGAAAAGGAAAACAACACCAAATATATTACAGGATTGGATTAATGTGGACTTGCCTGATACTCCACCATTGTATGCTCTTCCAGTTCTTCTGGGCCATTTTCAGAATTGTCCAGCCTTTCCCATTCATTACTGCCTAGAAAATGTTTTCACGGGTTATTAAGGTAAGAAACAGAGCCATAAGATCACCTTATCTGTCTCCCATTAACATGGTTCTCCTACGCTAAACTCCAGTAGCATCCTACAAAGCTGAATCACAAACCTGGAATTCAACCTAATGTATCTAAATCAATTTAAAATTTACCTGCATAGAAGTATGACTTCCCCTTCTCCCCCCTCCCTCCTGCTGCTTCCCCCCTCCTGGGAAATGGAGGTCCCACAACACC